>NC_061114.1:102008773-102260628 GCF_002878395.1 Capsicum annuum
ATATGACACGGAAATCCCCGAAGCAAACTGGAGCTCACCAAAAGCAGCTGGATATCCTGGCTCCTACTTGTGCGGTGTATGAGCTGAGGTACCTGTGCCTGCAGCATGAAATGCAGGTCCCCCATGGGGGACGTTAGTACAAAATATGTACTGAGTATGTAAAGCTATAGATAATCACATATGATATAGGAGCTCAATAGAAATCAAAAACAAGTAAATAAATCATAATAGGAGTGGACCACACTTACTAGAACTTGTGACAACCTGTACATTGTATTTATTTAATCACTTTACCTTCGTTCTTATCATCTTTGTAATCATTATTGTACTGTGACCATATGGCTGCCTCCAGTACATATCAACTGGGATCGACCCATAATTGTCTTATGCCCCTGGGATACCACCCATAAACACATAAATAGGGATCGACCCATGATAGGCTTATGCCCTTGGGATACCACACAATAAGAGAGAACTTCCATTACTTAGTTCAATTAATCTTTGAGATTGTTATTTCGGTCGCCACTGCATTTTTGATACTTTGAAACAATGATACATCAATAAGAGACATATAAATAGACCATTAATGTAATAACAATGAATTAAGAACTCATTGTCACATCAATGAAGTGTTTTGGAGTCATCAATGCCATAGAAATAAAGTAGGAACTTATTGGTATATCAATGAAATGTTTTGGAGTCATTAATAGCACATAGATCTTGTTTGAGTAATTGGATACCTTCTGACATTCATTAGTGCAATAAACATGTAAGATTTCGAAAACAAGTAAGTATTGGAATGTCTTGACATCTTGTAGGGTGGAAACAAGTTCATTGGTAACGTAGGACATCATACAAAACCATTATGGATCACATATTATTGAATAACTTTGGAAACTTTCTTAATAGAACAATTGTTCACTTTCATGCCAAAGATATGGTATAGAGTATGCTTTACATACCTGACTGTCAACCTTCAATACTAGTCCCAAATGGACTTCCCGTCTTTTTGGATTACTTTTCTACAATGAACATTTATAGAAATCTAGTATTAGCAACCAAATGTCACAATTCAATTGTTTGAATTCACCAAACTAGTGGTTAAGTAGTAAGCCTTAATTACACGATAAAGGTATCACTTTAACCCTCTTATACTAAAATTACATTCACATGCCATGCATTTCATACAACATCCTCCAATATCAAGTTTGGATTCATTTATCCTTCCAATCAATCCATTAAACCAAATTAAGCCATAGACATAAATAATCATCAATTCAATAGTATATCACCATATCCACCTTCCATAACTCAATTACCATATCCACCTTCCATAACTCAATTACTATATCCACCTTCCATAATTCAATACAACCTAACCATGCAAAATAATCCATAACCCTATTTCCATCACCTTTCAATAACAACCAATACATATAATTCTCTATCACACATATACATATGGAAAAGAATAAAGGCAAACAATATTCATACCTTAGAATTCACCTCTTGATTATGGAATCCTATTTGCACAAATAATAGGTGTCGTTCGAAGCTTTCGAGATGACAAACCCAGTTATCAGATTACTTTAGAATTTTTACGGTTGAATCAAAATTAATTTAAAGGTCAAATTTTGCTAGGGTTTGTTCTTTCCCAATGATTGATGATGAAAATGAGTTTTTGAACTCATATACATGTATATATACACATATTCCCGTCCATAATATATTAGGAAATGACCAAAATGCCTTTAAAATTTAAATAATATCAAATCTATCCTTTGGTGGACTGTTTTGATAAGCTAAAGTAGATCGACCATAACTCTTTCCTCTGATATCATATTTGGGTGAAATTGGTATCGTTGGAAGGATAATTCAAAGGTATTTCATTTCATATAAAGTAGGCCACCCAGTTCGTCCTGTACAAGGAGTTATGGTCATTTGAAGTTGACCCTAAAAATCTATTTTGATAGGCTGAAGTAAAACGTGTATAAATCCTTACTCAGATGTTGGATTTGGATGAAACCAATTGCATTAGAAAGAAGACTCAAAGATATTTCTTTTCATAGGTTGCAGCTCTCCCAGTTCATTATATTAAGGGAGTTATGATTGTTCATAGTTGACCCTAAAATTCGGCTGGCCTCAGTAGTTTGTGTGCAGTAAATTTTCCTGCACATTTACTATTCCTAAATATCTCGGCCACCGTTTTATACTTTCGAACATGCTCGATTATATTCGAAACCTATCCATTTTTGGAAATCTTTATATCATTGGAAATCTTATTCAATAACCTTCGCATGGAACCATCGACGGGCAAATTCTGGTATAAATAAAATAAAAAAAAATTAATTCCATATAAATAAGACCAATACACGTACTTGAATACGCCAATACACGTACTTGCATATGGGGTGTTACATATTATCTGAGAATTAACTGAGATCATCAGATTTCTGAGGTTTCCTGAGTTACATGCCCGATTGAGTTCTATAGATCATGGCTTAACTGAGATTATCGTGATAACGTGACATGGCTCTAGGCACACTACTATATTTTTTGGGTACAAGTACCCCCAGGACTCGATAGAAGGAAATTGACACACATGACTAACTTGATTGTAAGAGTTGAGTCCATAATTTACCATATCATGAGTAGGGGATTTCATACTAAGCATAGTTCTCAACATCTTATACATAGAAAAGAAATTCATACAACAGGTATATACTTGCATAGCTTCAATATCATGGTCAATCCATATCACAATAATAACGCATATCACTCACATGGAATTCAGGGGAAATCGTAAAGCATAGAGCATAGACTTGTCATTTAAGCACTATTAAATCATGGGACATGAATTCTATCATCCTAGGCATATCATCAAACACTTTGCATGCATTCTTTTAGCTTATTGTGTTCATGAATTTCACTATATTAAGCCACATAAAGATCATTGGTTTCAACTAAAAAACACATATACTTCATGAAAACACCTTTAGATATCATCTTGAAACTTAAAAAACAATCATCAACATGTACATGCTCATATCACAACAAGACAATCACAAAATAATATTTAAAACATGGCTCTATGAATAAATGGATCCATAGATGAACACTACGCAAACCTAAATCAAGGTTCTTGATGTTTTTTCTACTTGAAGGATTTGAAATCCTTTGATTTTTGAAGAAGATTAGGTCTTGTTCTTGGAGATTAAATTTACAAAGAAACCCTAGTTTTTGTATGTGAAATAATAATGAGAAAAATAGCTGAATTCAGACTCATCTGGGTATATATAGGAGAGTGGTAAGTGACCAAAATACCCCTGTTAAAATGGCCTGGAAATAAGCTGAACGTGGGGTGTGACGACTTGACTGACGGTCCATTATTTCCACCGTCATATGTGAACTAGAAATGGGGTTCACTAGATAAGAGTTGATGGCCCGGATGACGGTCCGTCAAAATTTTGACTATCCAGAATGTGGCGCCCTACTGCCTTGGCTGTGATGGTCAAAGTGGCGGTCTGTCACTTGTTTGGCGATCCATCAACTTGGACGTCACACCTGGGTGTTTTGGTCAGTTCTGAGTAAAACATCCATAACTTCCTCGTCTAGTGTCGGATTTGGACAAAATTAATATCATTAGAAAGCTAACTCAATTTCCCACTTGATAGAAAGTAGAAATCTCAAAAATACCACGGGTACCAAAATAGTTTTGTATTTCAAAGCAAGTACTAGCATTCTTGAGATGATTTCTAGCTAGGAATAAGCACGGGTATTACAACATATCCCCCTTGAGAACATTCATCCTCGAATGAGACTAACTAAGAGGGAAAATAATAAATGAACATGAACTGAACATGAGTGACTGAGACATGACTTCATGACTGACATTCTAAATATACTGAACTCATGCACATCTGATGCATGGATAACTGGTAGATGAATGCGTTACTGAGTGTTCTAATAAATCGAGTTTCTCAAGATGAGAATGCATAGCTGATGCATGATTTTATAACTGAACTGATACATGAATACATGACAGAGTATGAAATGGTAGTAGATACCACATTTATAATGGGAACATAAATATGAAACTAAATAAGATTAAGGCAAACTATTACCTTAAGCTTGATTTGAATCGGCGGAGAAGAGGTAAGGATACTTGGTATGCCTATCTTCTTCTGCTTCCTAAGTATCTCCCTCAACGGACTAATTTTACCAAAGAACCTTAACTAGAGGGACCTCTTTGTTCCTCAATCAACGAGTCTGATAGTCTGAGATTTCGACTGAAATCTCTTCATAAGAGAGATTGTTCTGAACATCAATGCTCTGAATAGGGACTACAACTGCTGGGTCACCTACGCACTTCTTGAGCAAGGATACATGGAAGACTGGATGAACTGAGGCTAAATATGAAGGCAATTCGAGCTCATAAGCTACCTTGCCTAAACAACTGAGAATCCTGAAGGGATCGATATAGCGGGGACTGAGTTTTCCTTTATTGCCAAACCTCTTCACTCCCTTCATGGGAGAGATCTTGAGATAGATATAGTCATCGACCTTGAACTCAAGATCCTTTCTATGAATATCAGCATAAGACTTTTGTCTACTCTGAGCAGCCTGGAGTCTCTCTCTGATCAACTAAACTTTCTCTAAGGTGTCAAAAACCAAGTCAGGACCTATGACTGAGGCCTCACTAACTTCAAACCAACCAATTAGAGATCTACACCTCATTCCATAGAGAGATTCAAATAGAGACATTTAACACTGGAATGATAGCTATTGTTGTATGCAAACTCAATAAAACGCAAGTGGTCATCCCAACTTCCTTTGCAATCAATTGCACACCCCCTTAGCATATCTTCAGGAACGTGAATGGTCCTTTCTTCTTGACAATCTGTCTGAGGATAAAAGGTTGTACTGAGATGGACTTAGGTACTAAGACCCTTTTGGAATGCTTTCCAGAAGTAATAGGTGAACTGGGTACCTCTATCTAAAATAATAGATAATGGAACATCGTGTAATCTGACCAACTCCCTGATATAGAGTTTGGCATAGTCCTCGGCTGAATGAGAGGGATGAACTGGAAGGAAATGAGCTGACTTGGTCATCCTGTCTATAATAACCCAAACTAAATCATGCTAATGACGAGTTCGAGGCAAACCTATCACAAAGTCTATGTTCACTTCTTCCCACTTCCAAGTAGGAACGATGAACTCCTGCATGGATCCATTAGGCTTCTGATGCTCTTTATTAACTTGCTGATATGTAGATCACTTAGCCACAAACTCTATAATATCTCTCTTCATCCCACTCCACCAATAGATTTCCTACAGGTCGCGGTACATCTTAGTGGCCCCTGGATGAATAGAGTATTGCGCACCATGCGCTTCTGCAAGAATCCGCTGCTTTAAGTCATCTACAACTGGAATGCACAGATGACCCTAATAACGAAGAACCCCATCTCCCTCTTGGGAGAAAACCTCTACTCTCTGATTCTGAACTGACTCTTTTAGCTTGACAAGGCTAGGATCCCTGTCTTTCTTTTCTTTTACCTCAAAAACTAGAGATGACTCTGAACTACTCTGAACATATACACCACCCTCCGAAGAATCAACTAAGCGAACACCTAGTCTGGTGAGCTGATAGATTTCCTAAGCTATCTTCTTTTGGATATCCTCAACATAAGAAACACTACCCATAGAAAGTCTACTGAGAGCTTCGACCACAACGTTTGCCTTACCCAAATTGTGAAGGACACTCATGTCATAATCTTTCAAAAGATCTAACCACCTTGTATGACAAAGATTGAGATCTTTCTAAGAAAAGACATACTGGAGACTCTTATGATCTGTGAAGACATCTACCTGAACTGTGTATAGATAATGTCTCCCAATCTTCAAGGTAAATACTACGGCTGCTAACTCAAGATCATGAGTAGGATAATTCTTCTCATGGGTCTTTAAATGTTAGGAGGCGTAGGTTATGCCCTTACCATACTGTATAAGGACACAACCTAAACCCACTCTGGATGCATCATAATAGACTACAAAATCGTCTGAATTATTTGGAAGAGCTAGAACTGGAGCTGAGGTGAGTCGAGTCTTCAACTCTTGAAAACTCTTCTCACAAGGATCTGACCACTGAAACTTAACCTTTTTTGGAGTCAATCTAGACATGAGGGATGAAATAGAAGAAAATCCCTTGACAAACCGTCTCTAATAGCTAGCCAATCCCAAAAAACTCTTGATATTTGATGGAGAGACAGGGTGAGGCTAGTTTCTTACCACTTCGGTCTTCTGAGGATCTACTCTAATGCCAACACCAGAAATAATATGGCCAAGGAATGCTACTGATCTTAGCCAAAACTTGCACTTACTGAATTTGGCGAATAGCTGGTGATCTCTTAGAGTCTGAAGAACAATCCTGAGATGGTCTGAATGATCACACTTTATGTGGGAATAGACCAGGATATCATCTATGAAGACTATAACGAACATGTCCAAGTACTACTTGAACACACGGTTCATCAAGTCCGTGAAATCGGCTGGGGCATTGGTAAGACCAAAGGACATAACTAGAAACTCGAAGTGACCATATCGAATATGGAAAACTGTCTTTGGGATGTCACATTCTCTAACTCTAAGTTAATGGTAGCCTGATCTGAGGTCAATTTTGGAGAAATAACTGGCACCCTGAAGTTGTTAAAACAAGTCATCTATTCTGGGAAGAGGATACTTATTCTTCACCATAACTTTGTTAAGCTGATGGTCATCAATACACATCTTGAGAGAACTGTCTTTCTTGCGCATAGATAATATGGTGCACCCCATGGGGATACACTGGGCCTGATAAATCCCTTATCTAAGAGATCCTTCAACTGATCTTTCAGTTTCTTGAGTTCTGCTGGTGCCATTCTGTATGGCAGAATAAAAATAGGCTGAGTATCTAGAATAAGGTCAATACCAAAGTCTATTTCCCTTTCAGGAGAAATGCCTGGAAGATCTTTGGGAAACACGTTTGAATACTCATTTACAACTGGGATTGATTCAAGACTAGGAGATTCAGAACTAGAATCTTTAATATGCACGAGATGATACACATACCCCTTAGAAATCATTTTCCTTGCCCGAATATAGGAAACAAGCTGACCCCTGAAAAATAAAGTACTACCCTTCCACTCTAGGATGAGCTTATTTAGGAACTGAATCTAAACTATCCTGGTTTTGCAGTCGACTGTGGCATAGCAGGAATGAAGCCAATCCATACCGAGAATGATATCAAAATCAGTTATCTCTAACTCGACTAAATCTACTGACATGGCTTTCTAAAATATCATAATCAGGTAGTTTTTGTATACCGGCCGAGATATGATGGTTTTACTAACTGGGGTAGATATTAAAAAGGGCTCTGCTAAAATTTTGGGACTGATTCTGAAATCGCCTGCTATATAAGAAGTAACAAAAGAGAAGGATGCATCTGGATCTATCAAAGCATAAACATGAACATGGAAATATGTAATGTACCAGTAATGACATCAAGAGAATTTCCTTGATCCTGGTGGGTCTGAAGAGCATAGAGTCTATTTGGGCGTTGCCCACTAGTAGCACTAGAAGCGGCACTCTGCTGATTTAGGCAATCAGACTAGGCTATGGAGCGATTTTGCTGACCCTGTTGACCTGAATGCGGACACTCTCTAATCCTATGGCCTGGGTTGCCACAATCAAAACAAACATTACTACCAGCACTACAGGTACACTTGTGGTTCTTACCATAAGTCTGAGATAGGGGATTAGTTCGGGCACTGCTGACACTACCCTAAGACTTAGAGCCTGGTGCTCGATCTCTGTTGCCATCTATGAATTTTAGCATTGGGGCACTGGTGGAGGAAGGAGCTGGAATTACTAGCTTAGGATAAAACTGCGAACGGTTTCCTCCTTCTGATTTTGGTTAAGCAAAATTGAAACTGCCTAACCTTGCTCTCTTTCTGCCTCTCCCTAGTCCTAATTTTCTGCTCCTCTATTTGTTGATCATGAGTCATGAGCCTGGATAAACTCATACCACTGTTTAGTATCGCAGACCTACACTTATTTACCACACTATTATTCACCCCTGACACAAACTTGCTCATCTTAGCCCTGTTATCTGCCTACATGAGGGGAATATCTGGCTAGCTGAGTAAATATGAGAGAATACTCTTTAATCATCATATTTCCCTGCCTGAGGTTGATGAACTCTAGAACTTTTTCCTCCCTCAGCTCTTGGGAAAAGAATCTATCTAAGAAAGTCATGGCAAATTCCTCCCACTCTATAGGACCTGTATCCTCTAACCTCTCAGACTTCCATTATTTATACCAAGTGTGAGCAACATCCTATAACTGGTATGCGGCTAACTTGGCACTCTGACAAGAAGTAACTCCCATGATGTCTATGTCCTTCTGGACTTGGTCAATGAATTCTGAGGGTCTTCACCAGACTTAGACCCGAAGAAAGATGGAGGGTTCATTCGGGTGAAGTCCCGAATCCTAGCAACGACTGAGTTGGCCATTGGATTGGATGGAATAACTGGTGACCATTCATTTTACGCAGCCACAGACTGAGCAAGTGTGGTGAATGTGGCCCTAAACTCCGCATAAGAAAATGTTTGCCCAAAGGTCTTTGGAATGAGGAGCTGGCTGGTTTCTTCTCTTTGGAGAAATATTCTAAAATAAGATAAGAACGGATTAGACTGAGAGTTTAACTTGAGATTATGCTCGCTAGCATGATATAAATACAGAAAGAAGGGCGCATCCTACAACCTCTTGCACATAAATGTGGTACATAACACACCCATGCACAAGACTCTATTAGAAGCAGATTTCAGACTTCCTAGGACTCTATTGAACCTTAGGCTCTGATACCAAGTTTGTAATGCCTCAGTTTTCTAAACCAGAATGCTATATGGTACTTTTGACCTAGAATGACCACAAGCTAACCCATGACTGATATCTGTACTTGTACACTATAATATATGATGTAGTAATGCAAAAAACATGAACGATAGGCCATAAGATTCAACTGCGTAGAATATCTGACAAATCATAACATCCATATGGGGTAACGAATACCTAACATAACTAAAATCTGAATCAAATCTGAGCTAAATCTGAAAGCCTCTAAATACTGTTTGAATAAGGAGTTAAAGAAACATGTCTCCAACTAACTCCATCTAGCAAAACTAAACTGAAATAATAACTAAAATAAATAATATCATCCTCGAATGGATGAGGACTCACTGTAACTCAGTGACTGGAATGCTACTGCTACTGCTGATCTAGAGCTCGTATCTATGAACCTTGTAGCATAAAAAAAGCCACCATAGCACAAATGCGTTACTACAACTGGGAGTACTGAGTATACGAGTGAGGTAGGCTAAATGCAAAAAGGTTTATATGCATGAACGATACTAACTGACTGACTGCTATGAACGTAAGAGTGCAAACCTGCATACATAGTAGCTGAGATCATGATTACGTGATATCTAGATCTGGACACTAATACATGATCCACTGATATCTAGCATGACAAATGCTGAAATTTTGATAACATAGATGACTGTGTCTGATAGTCCTAAATCTAATGGAACTATTTACATTCCATTCTATAACTGAATTGACTGTATCTGACAATCCTGATATACTGCAATCTAAAGAACTATCTTAGTTCTTTTTACTAAGACTAGGACTGAAACTGTGGGAGGTAGTTGTTTGACCGACATGCCCCAACAATGCATATAGCTAATTTGGGGTCCAGTCTCTACCCCGACTGGAAGGGTATCAATACTGTGCCACTGGTAAGGACAACTATGAGTGACCCTTAGCTAGCAGGTACTCAAAATAAGAATGGTGGGAACCCTAAACTGATAGATTAATCCACCTCATTAACCCTAATCTAACAGGTTAAGATGTCTCAACCTACGCTGGCTACGTAGTTCTAGAACACAAGGATGATTACTAAGAATCATACCCTAAACTGGCAGGTGAGTTCCCATCCTTGGGTTCACTCAGTGCTAACTTCTACTCCCATCTAAAGAGATTGAACGTGATTTAATTGATGGTACATGGACTGAGCAATTGACTTCCGTTGACTGATGGATTAGTGCTACTATCTGAGAATTAACTAAGATCATGAGATTTCTGAGGTTTCCTGAGTCACATACCCGACTGAGTTCTATAGATCATGGCTTAACTGAGATTATCATGATAACGTGAAATGGCTCTAGGCATACAACTATATTTTTTGGGTACAAGTACCTCTAAGACTCGATGGAAGGAAACTGACACACATGACTGACTTGATCGTAAGAGTAGAGTCCACAATTTACCATATCATAAGTAGGGGATTTCACACTAATCATAGTTCTCAATATCTAATACATGGAAAGAAAATTCATACAATAGGTATATACTTACATAGCTTCAATATCATGGTCAATCCATATCACAACAACAATATATATCACTCACATGGAATTCATGGGAAATCGTAAAGAATAGAGCATCTTGTCATTTAAGCAGTATTAAATCATGGGACATAAATTCTATCATCCTAGGCATATTATCAAACACTTTGCATCCATTCTTTTAGCTTAGGTGTGTTCATGAATTTCACCATATTAATCCACATAAAGATCATGGGTTTCAACAAACAAACACATATAATTCATGAAAACACCTTTAGATATTATCTTGAAACTTAAAAAGCAATCATCAACATGTACATGCTCCTATCATAATAAGACAATCATAAAATAATACTTAAAACATGGTTCTTAAGCTCTATGAATAAATGGATCCATAGATGAACACTACGCATACCTGACTCAAGGTTCTTGATGTTTTTTGAACTTGAAGGATTTTAAATCCTTTGATTTTTTAAAAAGATTGGGTCTTGTTCTTGGAGATTAAATTTAGAGAGAAACCCTAGTTTTTGTTTATGAAATAATAATGATCAAAATGGCTGAATTCGGATTCATCTGGGTATATATAGGCGAGTGGAAAGTGACCAAAATACCCCTGTTAAAATGGCCTGAAAATAAGCTAAACGTGGTGTGTGACAACCCGATTGATGGTCCATCAAGAACTTGACTGTCCATCATTTCGACCGTTATATGTGGACCAGAAATGGGGTTCACTAGATAAGAGTTGACGGTCTGGATGACGGTCCATCAAAATTTTGATGGTTCGTCAACTCGTCTGTCATTCCTTATCCAAAACGTGGCCCTACTACCTTGGATGTGATGACCAAACTGGTGGTCCGTCACTTGTTTGGCGGTCCATCAACTTGGACATCGCACCTGGGCATTTTGGTCAGTTTTGAGTAAAACATCCCTAACTTCCTCATCTAGTGTCGAATTTAGACAAAATTGGTATCGTTAGAAAGCTAACTCAATTTTCCATATGATAGAAAGTAGAAATCTAAAAAGTACCACGGGTACATAAATAAATTTGTATTTCAAAGCAAGTACTAGCATCCTTGAGATGATTTCTAGGTAGGAATAAGCACGAGTATTTCACATCATTATCTTCTTAATGAGTAAATTGTGATTTTGATAGTTTGGCAACTTGAGAAAGCTTCTCGAAATGGAAAGTCGGTGATTTAGTGGATTCTTTGAGCTTTCTTAGGCATCTAGGTAGGCTAGGTTTCCCTCTCCTTTTATTGAGTTAATTTATACTATGTTTATGATATTTTGCTATATTGGGGATGGTTTGTAGGTATTGGCAATGGAATTTGACGATACTTGGGTTGGTTGGATCTTCTAGGCTATTCAAAAACCGTAAATTTAGTGTATTGGTTACTTGCTCATATTTTTGGTAAAATCTCTATCTTAGGGTTTATTAAGTTTTTTTTGACATATTATATGTAGGTTTAGATACCTTATACTAGTCTAGGACAGAATTAGCCTTATATTGGATTTTGGGGATTAGAAGTGGGTCTTCAACCCGCCATAGGCCAAGACTTGAACTAATATTAGTGGACCTTTTATATGCTTATTGTACGCCTTGAAAATTCTTATTGAGGTAATATTGAGAAACTTTGACATTTGATGGTTATGATAAGTTGGCATTGAGAGTTCATGCTTAGTGATTATTTAGTGATCATGTTTATTGATTATGCTAGTGCCTAGTGATTATGTCATTGATTATGCTAGTGGTTATGTTATTGATCATGCTAGTGATAATGCTTATTAATTATACTAGCAATTACACTATAGATTATGATAGTGATTATGCTATTAACTATGATATGATGATATATGATTGCTGGTTTGAGTTCGGATATTAATGATATCCATGCTGATATGATTATAGATTTGAGTTTGGCTATTGATTATATAATTACTAATTCGATTTTGGATATTGATTATGATATTAATGACGTATACACCTAATTTGAGTACGTAGGATGACTATGTTATTGATTATATACTTGTTAGTTCAAGTCCAAAAAATTTATAATAATATTGATTATGATATTAATGATATGACATTGAGGACTTTGGGTTGTAATAATTAAGAATAAGGATATTGGCTAAGTCCAAAAGCGAGAAAATAGTTATAATGAGGTAGGACATGGATGCATTCTAGTCGTATCATAGGAGTTGGTAAATGATGGTGGTTCAATTTATGCTTTACTTGATTGTACCCTCTAGGATTATGGGGGACTGCGTTGGGTTATTTAAGTTTTTGAACTTATTGGTTTATGGGGGCCAATTTTATAGTTATAATTTTATGTGTTTGATCCTTTATGTTTTGTGATTATTCTAGCTATTTATTTATTTAGTCACAGTAATATTAGAGTTGATTCAGGTTTGCCTCTACCTTGACTTAGTTAAATTATCTTATATTTTATCATACTTGTACCATAATTTAGCTCAGTCGGCTGATGATGCCTACTGAGTACCTATGGTTTTAGTACTCATACTATACTTCTATACCTTTTTGGAATAGATCCAAGTACTAGTTGTCGTCATTAATTCACCGATCGTGTTGTGTTGGATTTCGGAGATAGGGTGAGCTCTTGGAGTTAGAGTTGCCCATTTTCTTCTATCTTATTCATGTCTAGTCTTTTGCTTCGGGATAGATTGTTTTCAACATCTTAGAATTTGAGTTGCATTTATAGTAGCTCTTGTACTGGATCTACCTAGAGGTGGGATGTTTGCTATGTTATGAATATCTTTTAGACTATTCTATTGCTTTGCTTATTTCTATCTTCATTGTTTATTTTTCCCTTTTGGGGAATTTCCACTAAGTTTGCCCATTGTGAATAGCTCCGGGCTATAGTATGGCTTACCTATTAGTGAGGTTTGGTAAGTACCATCATGAATCATAAATTGAATCATGAAAAATTGGCATCAGAGCCTAGGTCTCATCGATATTGTTGGTACAAGAGTAAGTGTCTAGTAGAATCCTGTAGATCAAAATAATGACATCTATTTCTTAACTTTGAGAGGCTATCGGACATTCTCAGGATTTTTTTCACATCTTTTACTCATTTAGGGCTAAGTGTCTGAGTTGGTTTCTAAGGCATTTCTTTAGTTTCACTCTTTTGAAGATTGCCAAGACGCATGCTACCGCTATATGAGATGAGGGTCTCAAGATCAACCCTAGGGATCCTGTCGCTATTTATTGATAATATTAAGTTTGTGGACAGCCTCTAGATGTGTCCCTTCTAGGTTCTAGGATGAGGGACTTCACCAGACCCTATTCCCGCTCTTAAGCCAGAGGTTCTTTTGTCCCAGTCAGTGATAGGCCAGGGATAAGCCTAGGCTCCACTGAGGTATATTTATTCTTTAATTTTCTAGGATTCTTTGGTTTATCTTTTAGGGTTGACTAGTTTTGCACCATCTAATGGTGCACAGTCTACATATCAAAGTGGTACGAAGGCAGGGAATGGCCTATAGTTATGGCTCCCAGAGTTGAGGTACCTCCTACACTGGTAGTTGTTTATCCAGTGGTTTCCTACCCTGCTATGTCTATTTAGGAGCAGAAGATATTGGATGGATTCTTGAGATGGGCTCCTCCTAGGTTTTTTGGTGCACTGGGTGAGGATGCATAAGAGTTTTTGATTACTTGTGAGGATAGGCTCCATAATTTAGGCATAGTTGAGAATCTTCGTGTGAACTACTACTTTTTAGTTGAACTTGGCTTCTCGACATTAGTGGAAATGTCATTTTGATTGCAAGTCGATTAGATCTTCTTCTTTAATATAGCCTTAGTTCTCCAAGATCTTCTAGGAGAAGTACATGCCTCGCAGTCTTAGGGATTGTTTGAGGGATTAATTCTCTAGATTGGAGAAAAACTCCATAATGGTTGTGGAGTTTAAGGATCAATTTTATGAATTGGCTAGGCATGCTACTTATATTTTGGATACTGGGTATTAGATGGTTTGTTACTTTATTTGTGGATTGAGAGTTACACTTTATATACCTACTCAAAGTTTTGTTACTGTGGGTAGGTCTTCTTCTGAGGTTTCTGATCATAGTCAAGTGATGGAGAAGATGTATCACGAGGCCCAAGAGGGAAGGGATAAGAGGCCATAGTATCAGGGTAGTTTCAATGGGATTCGTAGTAGCTCCTGATTTAGAGGCAATGGTTTTTAGAGTAGGTACCTTTCTCATAAGTCGTATTAGAATTAGAGTCAACCTAGTAGACCCATTCAGGCGGTGCTCCAGATTACCAATAGAGGTCAGTCTAGTCTCAGTGACCGCGTAGTTCAAGGTAGTGGTCTATCTTTGAGGAGTTCATCTTTTGTTTATTCAAATCATGGTGATTACTCTAGGTCAATTGGATCTTCTAGTTTTTGCATAGCATAGGAGACATATTGTAGTTGTGAAGGTTGTGGTCATTATCTCTGAGAGTTCCTTATTTTATAGGTGATTGGTGCTTCAGCTTAGAGTATTCTCCCTATTAGAGCAGTTTATCCCTCAGCTAAAGGTGGTATATATAGACGAAAGGGTAGTCCGCATGGTTCTCAAAGTAGTTCTCAAGTGGGTAGGACAAGAGATCGATCTGGAGCCCAGATAAGTGGCGGGCGTGGTCAGTTATATGCAATCTCTGCTGGACCTGAGGCTGAGTCTTCAGATGTTGTTGTCATAGGTATGTTTTTGGTGTGCCACCGGTAGTCCCTTGCTTTATTTGATCTAGGCTCTAATTATTCTTATATGTCTTCTTATTATGCTCAATGGTTAGAGTTATTTTGGGATTTATTATCTATTCCATTACATGTATCTACTTTTGTGGGTAATCCCTTAGTAGTATATCGAGTTTTAAGATCTTGTGGTTAATTTTGATGTTATTCTATGCATGCACTGGTTATCCCACCACTATGTGATTATGGATTATTTCACCAAGTCCAAACTTTAGCCATGCCCAGCATACCCATGATCATATGGAATGGAGTTATTAGCTACGAGTTAACGACAATTATTTCTTATATATGTGCTAGTACACTTGTTTCGAAAGGGTGTGAGTCTTATTTCGCTTGTATTTATAATGTTAGTATGAAGAGTCTGTCGCTTGACTCTATTCCTGCAGTCCATGAGTTTTTGATTTTTTCCCTACCAATTTGCCTGGTATACCTCCTTCCCTATAAGACTGAGTTTGTTATTAACCTTGAGCTAGGCACCCACCTATTTCTATGCCACCTTACCATATGGCTCCCGTTGAGCTTAAGGAGCTAAATTCTCAGCTTCGGGATTTTTTTTGTAAGGGTTTTATTAGACCGAGTGTGTCTCCTTAGGGAATTTCTGTATTTTTGGGAGGAAGATAGACGACTCCATGCAAATATATATTAATTATAGGCAACTTAACAAGGTGACGGTGAAGAACTATCATCCTATGCCTCACAGTGATGACTTATTTGACCAGCTTCAATATGTAGTGGTGGTTTCTAAGATTGATTTGAGGTCCGGTTATCATCAGTTGAGGATTCGGGCTGAGGATATCCCAAAGACAGTCTTTTGGACTATTTATGGTTGTTATGAGTACCTAGTAATGTCATTGGGATGACTAATGCCCTAGCTGCATTTATGGATTTTATGAACTGAGTGTTTAGGCCTTATTTGGATTCTTTCTTGATTGTATTCATTGATGACATCCTTATGTATTCAACACATAGAGAGAGTATGCGCAGTATTAGAGTATTGTGCGCTAAACTTGGAGAGATCATGTGCTTTTCACCAAGTTCTCCAAGTATGAGTTTTGGCTTGAGTTAGTGACATTCCTTGGATATGTGGTGTCTAAGATAGAATTATGGTGAACCCAACAAAGATTGAGGCTATTCGTGATTGGGCCAAGCCTAAATCTTTGACTGAGGTCACAACTTTATTAGCTTGGCCTATTATTATAGGTGTTTTATCGAGGGTTTTTCTACTAGTTCAGCTCCTATGACAAGATTGACTTGAAAAGAGGTTATTTTTTGATGGTTTGAGGAGTATGAGCCAGGATTTTGTAAGCTCAAGGAGTTTCTAACATCAGCTCCTATTTTGGCTCTTCCTGTTGAAGGTGTGGGATTCATCATGTATTGTGATGCTTCTGGTGTTAGTCTGGGTTGTGTATTTTTGCAGTATAGTCATGTTTTGCTAATGCTTTGAGGTAGCTTAAGTGCACGAGTGCAACTACTCCACTCATGATTTGGAGTTGGCGGTGGTAGTTTTCGTGCTTAAGATTTAGAGCTATTATATTTATGGTGTGCATTGTGAGATTTTTACATGTCATCACAGTCCTTAGCATCTTATGACCCTGAGAGAGCTTAATGATAGGCAGTGTAGATGGAGGAAGTTGCTTAAGGATTATGATATTTCCATCTTGTATTATTTGAGAAAGGTAAATATGGTAGCAAATGCCTTGAGTTGAAAGGCAGTGAGTGTGGGTATCTTGGTGTATATTTTAGTTTCTTATAGGTCGTTGGCATGGGACATTCATTCCTAAGCCAACTTGTTAGTTCGCTTTGATATTTTAGATTCTAGAAGGATTCTTGCTAGTATTAAGCTAGGTCTATACTATTTAAGCAGATTTGGGATCGTTAATTTGCAAATAAGAGACTTTGCATCCTTTGTGATAAGGTGTTGAGAGGTGAGTGTAAGAGGATACCATTGATTCTGAAGGTGTCTTGAAATTTCATAGCCACATTGGTGTTTTGAGGATCAATAATTTGATTCAATTGATTTTGCATGAGGCTTACAGCTTTAGATATTCTATTTATCTAAGTTCAGCTAAGATGTATAGAGATTTAAGACTGTATTATAGGTGGAGTAGCTTGAAGAGAGATACAATGGATTTTAGCCCATTGCCTGTATTGTCAGCAGGTGAAGGCGTAGCATCAGCAATTGGGTGGTTTGATTCAGAGGTTGCCCATACCTGAGATGAAATAAGAGCGGATCACCATGGACTTTATTAATGGTTTACCTCACACTTTCCATGGTTTTAATGGTATTTAGATCATTATAGATCAGTTGACTAAGTCAGCATAGTTCCTTTTTATTCAGATATACTTTAGTACTGAGAGGTTAGCCCATATTATAAATGTGAGATAGTCCAATTGCATGGTGTGTCTTTATCTATCATTTAGACTGGGGTTCTGTGTTTACTTCAAGATTTTGGAGAGCTTTTCTAAAAGAGTTGGGTACTTAGGTGCACCTTAGTACAGTCTTTCATCCTCAGACTAATGGCCAGTCAAAGTAGACTATTTGGATTCTTAAGGATATGCTCTGAGCCTATGTTATGGATTTTAGAGGTCAGTGGGAAAAACACTTAGCCTTTGCAGATTTTGCATATAATAATAGTTATTATTCTAGTATAGAGATGGCGCCTTTTAAGGCTTTATATGGTATGTGGTGTCATTCCCTGATTGGATGGTTTGAGACTTCCAAGGTTAGACCCTTTGTTACCGATTTGCTTCAAGAGTCGTTGGATAAAGTCAAGGTGATTAAGGAAAAGTTGAGAGCAGCTCAGATTAGGAAGAAGGCTTATCTAGACCAAAGGCACCGTACCTTGGGATTTGGAGTTGGTGATTGGGTATTCCTCCGTGTATCGCCTATGAAGGATGTGATGAAGTTTGGGAAGAAGGGAAAGCTCCACCCCATATATACTAGACCTTTCAAGATTCTTCGTAAGTTAGTGAGGTGGCTTATGAGTTAGCGTTACCCCAAAATTTTATTGTTTCCATCTAGTGTTACATGTTTCTATGCTGCGATAATACATTCCTGATTCTTACCCTATGCTTAGACGGGATTCAATTCAGTTGGATAAGCAATGGACCTTTGTGGAGGAGCCTGTGCTCATTTTGGCTAGTGATGTCAAATGGTTTCTGAAACACCCTAATTTTTGTACCTTAGAAAATTTCCTTGATTTCTTATTTCTGGACAAGATACGACTTAGGGAATGAGTCATGTACTTGGGTACGGGTGGTATGGTCCAGTTGTATGTTGACCAATACTGGTTGATTGGATGAATTTAGGTTTTGTAATAGATACGAATTGGGTGTTATGAGTCGTATCAGTAGATATGGGTTGTTTGGTTACTTCACTTGACCTTACACTTGGTAATGTAAGATGGATCTGAGTATGTGTGGCTTACCATGAGCCGTAAGCCAGGGTACGAGTCATCCCATGGACTCGTATGGTAGCCAGTGTTCAAGTCTCCTGAGATTCTTTTCTGCTAGGGGTATGGTGTATGGGTACTATTTATACACTTGGATATGACTTGGGTTTGGGTGTGTTGTACCTTGGATAGCACTAAGTCCAAGGGGGATGCCTAGGGTACGAGAGTTGGGTACCACTCGTACAGGATGGGTAAGACTCATAAGGGTCAGTCGTACCCTATGACGGGAATTAAGTGCAATTTAAATGAGGGAAATTTGGACACTTCCCCACTTATCTTAATAAGTTCCCATGACTTATATTGCACTTGGGAGGTTATTTTCCCTACTAATCTATTCTTACACACTTAGAAAACACTCTTAAATCCTCTTTAGAGTTCTTGGGCAAAGGAAGCTAGGGTTTTGTCTTAAGGAGTAAATTGGGGCATGTCTTGGTGATTTCTCTCCATCATTATCTTGGTTTAAAGCATGTTATCTTCCCTCACTATTAGTTCCAACTAAAGGCATGGATTTTATGCAATTTTTTTATGATTTGAAGATTGTATGATTTTTGGGTTTTCAAATATGATTTAGGGGTTTGGCTATAAATGCTTGGTTATGATTTTTCCATGTTTTAATTATGCTTTTATATTCTTTAGTGGTGGTTTTGGATAATTGGTTGCATGGGAATGGTTGTTTGGTAATTGACTTTTGTTTTGGAAATACTATACCCCCAATGTATTTGATAAAATGCCTATAACAATGTTTTTACCGCATTATTGGGTTTTCAATGGAACTTATGCATGGTTTAAACTTGGTAATGTAACTCTAAATGATATGAATGACTTAAATGGTTTTGGAATGATTTGGCTTAATAAACATACTTGTGTGGTACAAGGGAATCTCCCAAGTTAATATGGTAATGAATACTTGTGGGGTACATGGGAATCCCCTAAGGTAATTGGATGACAGGGTCTATGGGTACATGGGAATCCCTTGACCACTAAAAGGTTTGGCTAAGGACAATGCTTGCAAGTTATAGTCGGTATGATGATACCACTATGAATAGCTGTGGTTAATAACAATGGAATAATGGTTTGGTTGGAAAAATTATTTTAATTAGGCAATAATGGCGGGGTTTGAAAGCTAACCGTGAAGGTTGGAGTCCAATGGATGAACAATGGAAACTTATGTTTTCCGAAACTTCTGAGGTATACGAGAATCCTCTAGGTACACTATACATATATATTACGGAGAGTGAAGGATAAATAGGAATTCCATACTCTTATGGTATCTCCAATTTATGCGGCTATATGTATTGAGGCCTGTTTAGGGGGTTACACTTGACCCATATAGCTCATGGATGATTTTAGGACAATTAACCTTCACATACCCAGGTTAAAGGTTTTGAATGCATGCTAAACCCGATCCCCTTTCCCGACATGGTTATATATATATATGTGTATATATATGGGTTGTGTACGTATGGATGGTTTTACTTGTATTTCTTAAATGATATTATTTTTTCCTTATCCCGATTCATGCTAGAATTCACCCGCTAACCCGTTATTGCGTGGTTGTATCCTCACGCAAAGCAGGAACCGGCCATTCTACTCTTTTTGCTTAGCATTCAGACATTTGGGGGTCATCTTTTGACTGAAATAGTAAGCTTCATTTTTCTTGAAGGGTCCATTTCATGGATATTATTTCATACTTTGGATTATTTAGTATATTGGTTTTGGCTATGCTAGGGGGCATGCTCCAACTGGATTTTTATATTCTTTTGGTTAGAGACTTTTATAGAACTACTATGAATTGGAATGGACGGGATCGATATTAGTGTCAGCCTTAGTATTGGCATTGGTATTGGCTGTAACATCATTGGACAAGATTTCTCACTGTTCCATCGTATTTTATTTGGGATTATATATTTAATTATTAATGGAACTTATTTGGTTATGGTAGGATTATGGTTTTGGTTTGGCTTTGTATGGTTGGACGGTTAGAATCAATTGGGTTGGTCACAGTCGTGATCCTATACCAGAGTCTTAACATGAGTTGTTATGCTATCTTGTTATATATTTAAAATTTAGCCAACTAAGGGAAGACGACTGGAGGTTAGGTGTGGTATAGAGGGTGGCCTCCAGTCCTGATCGGACTTAAGACGCCCATTACGGCAAGCTTTAGGTTGGGTCATGTCAAGTTGGTATTAGTCCTTTAGGTTAATGGTCAATTGGGAGTACATAAAGTCGTGTCTGGTAGAGTCTCTTTTAGGGCTGTGTAGCGCTCCACACTTATAAGAGAAAGGCTACAGGGCATTTAGAAATGTTTCACTTTCTTGGTATTCTATTTTCCAGCTTGGTGCCTGAGTCCTGGAATTCTTGTCTAATCCTTAGTTGTTCACTTTTCAGATCATGCCTTGACAATTTGGAACACAAGGAAATTCTTCTAACCTATCTGGGGATAATGTTGATGCAGTACATCCCATACCTAGAGTTCACACTCGTTCTCAGGGTCCCATCCCTGATTATTCTGGAGTTCCCCCGGTTGCTACTAGTCCTCCTTAGAGTGAGGTGACTAATGCAGAATTTTTCCAAACTATTCATACTATTGCTCAGTTGGTTGTTGCTCAGGCTGAGCGGGGTGCATTTTTTGGGTTTTCTGTTTAGGCCACAAGGGTTGGCCAGTTTATAAAGTTGAATCCTCCTACGGTTACTGGTGTTAATTTAGAGAAGGATCCTCGGGATTTTTTAGATGAAATAAAGAAGATATTTAGGGTGATGTAGGCCATAAATATGAAAGGTGTGAATTTTGCAACTTATCAGCTCAAGGATGTTGTGTACCAATAGTACAAGGAGTGGGATAAGGATAGAGGTGAGTTGGAAGAGTTGTTCTTATGGGATGCTTTTTATAATACTTTTCTTGATCGTTTCTTTCGTCAAGAGTTGAGGGAAGCAAAGACGGAAGGGTTTGTGAATCTTAAGCAAGGTAAAATATATGTTAAGGAATATGCCTTGAAATTTAATTAGTTGTCAAGGTATTCTACAAATTTGGTGGCTGACATAAGGGCAAGAATGAGAAAGTTCACTTCTAGGCTATCTCGGGATCTAATCCTTGAAAGCAAAATTGCTTTGCTGATTAAGGATATAGATATTTCGAGGTTAGTTATTCACTTGCAGCAGGTGGAAGAAGAAAAGAAGAAATGGGTGGAGTTTGGGGAAAGAATAGGTAAGAGAAGTAGGTTCTCTAAGCAGAGTGGTGCTCAGCAGCAGAGTGGTCGGGATGGAGGTAAATGGCCAAAAAAGAACTAGAGGATTTTAGGTTCCTTCTCTACTTCTATTTTTCCTTACCTAAGGCAGTCGGGTGACTGACGTCTATAAGGTGGTGATAATTTTTAGGCACTGGGTGCCCAATCTTAGGTGAGTGGGGGTCAGTCGGCTTCTTCAAACCCTTTTTTCCATTTCTATGGTCGTCTTCATCGAGGCTATTATGATAAAGAAAGGGACAAGTGTTTTAATGTGCTCAGCCAGGCCATATAGTCAGAAATTATTTGATTGTAAAGGGTGCATCGAGAGCGGTCAAAGCTCCGGTTGCTTCATCTTCTGCTTCTTTACCTAGTGGTATGGCTTCAGTAATTGCTCTTTCTTCTAGTATTGGAATAAGCTAGAATAGGTTTTATGCTCTTGCATCTCGATAGGAGTCTGATACATCACCTAATGTCGTTACTGGTATGTTACACCTCTTTTCTCGTGACGTGTATTATCTGCTTGATCCGGGGTTAACTATTTCTTATGTGACCCCATTTATGGATATATGTATTAGTTTTGATCCTAAAGTTCTCTCAGATATTTTTTTGTTTCTACCCTGATAGGTGACTCAGTTATTGCTAAAAAGGTTTATAGGGTGTGTGTGGTATCTTTTGGTAGCAAGCAGAACTTGGTAGATCTGTTTAAACTGGATATGGTGGATTTGAAGTTATTTTAGGGATGATTAGTTACCCTCTTGTTACATGTCCTTGTATTGTCGGACCCATAAGGTTGTCTTTAGGTTTCATGGTGAACCGGTTATAGAGTGAGAGGGTGATTCCATAGCTCCTAGGGGGAGGTTTATTTCTTATCTTAGAGCTCGGAGGTTAATCTCTAAAGGTTGTCTTTATCACTTAGTTTGGATTAAAGATTCTAACTCGGGAGGTCCTTCTCTATATTTAGTTTCAGTGGTAAATAAGTTTCCCGAGGTCTTTTTGGATGATCTTCTTGGTGTCCTTAAGGATAGGAAAATAGAGTTTGGTATTGATTTAGCTCCGGACACTCGTCCAATATCTATTCCTCTTTATAGAATGGTTTCGGCTAAGTTGAGAAAACTCAAGGAGCAACTTAAGGATCTCCTGGATAAGGGGTTTATTCATCCCAGTGTATCCCCCTGGGGTACACCAATGTTGTTCACGCACAAGAAGGATGGTTCCCTTACGATGTGCATTGACTATGACAGTTGAATAAGGTGATGGTCAAGATCAAGTATCCTCTTCCAAGTATAGATGACTTGTTTGATCAGTTGCAAGGTGCCAAGTTCTTATCTAAGATAAATCTTTGGTCTTGGTATTATCAACTTAAAATTATAGATGAGAATATCGCTAAGATGGATTTTCGTACTCGGTATGGGCACTTTGAATTATTGGTGATGTCATTTGATTTGACTAATACTTCGATGGCATTTATGGACTTGATAAATAGGGTTTTCAGGCAGTTCTTGGATCTCTTTGTCATTGTGTTTATTGATTACATTCTGGTTTATTCCAAGAGTGAGGTACATCATGCTAATCGCCTTCGTGTGGTATTGCAGACCTTGAAGGGACAACAGTTTTATGCCAAGTCCTATAAATGTGAGTTTTGGTTGAATACTATGACTTTTTTTGGTCATGTTATTTTTAGCGAGGGGATAATGGTGTACCTTTAAAAGGTGGAAGTGGTTAAAAGGTGGCCTAGAACTACGACTCCAACAAACATTCGAAGCTTCTTAGGTTTGGCTGGGTATTATCGGTGGTTTATGGAAAACTTTTCGATGATAGTTTCTCTTTTTACTAAGTTGACTCAGTAAAAGGCAAAGTGTTCTTGGTCGGATGCTTGTGAGGGGAGTTTTGAGAAGTTGAAAAATAGGCTAACTTCAGCTCAAATTTTGACATTGCCTGAGGGTAGTAAGGGATTTGTGTTTTATTATGATACATCTAAGGTGGGGATTGGTTGTGTCTTGATGCAGCATGGAAAGGTTATTGCCTATGCTTCTAGGCAGTTGAAGGTGCATAAGAGGAATTATCCAACCCATGATTTGGAGATGTTGACGGTGGTCTTTTCTTTAAAATTATGGTGGCATTATCTATATGGAGTGCACGTAGACATCTTTTTTGATCATAAGAGTCTACAATATGTGTTCACTAAGAAAGAGCTAAATCTCAAGCAGAGAAGATGGTTGGAGCTTCTCAAGGACTATGATATGAGTCTTTACTATCACCAAGGTAAAGCTAACATAGTTGTTGATGCTCTTAGCAGGTTGTCCATGGGTATTTTGGCTCATATGGATAAAGGAAAGTGAGAATTAGTGAAAGATATTCGCCGTTTGGATAATCTTGAAGTCTGTCTCTTGGAATATGAAGATGGGGTCTGATGGTACAGGAAGTGGTTCGATCATCTCTTCACACAGAGATTAAGGAGAAGAAAGTGCTAGATCCTATCTTTATGAAAATCAAGAGCAATATGGGTATGCAGAAGGGAATGGTGTTCGAGATCTGTGGTGTAGGTACTTTACGGTACCAAGGGAGGTTTTGCGTTCCTGATGATGACGGTTTATGGCAAAGGATCTTGGCTAAGCCACATGAATTACGCTACATTGTACATCTTAGCTCAACGAAGATGTATCATGATCTCAAGGAGATATATTGGTGGACTGGTATAAGAAAAGGGTGTGGCTGATTTTATGGCTAAATGCATGGTGTGTTAGCTAGTTAAAGTTGAGCAGATTATACCTAGTGGGGTGTCTTAAGAAATTAATTTTCCCGAATGGAAATATGAGGTAATCAATATGGATTTTATCACCAGTCTTCCTCGGTCTTGAAATAAATTTAATTTGGTTTGGGTCATCATGGATAGGATAACGAAGTCTGCTCACTTTCTGCTAGTGAGGACTACCTTTTCGGTAGAGGATTATGCAAAGTTATATCTTCAGGAGATTGTGAAGCTGCATCAGGTACCTATTTCTATTATCTTTGATCGTGGTACGCAGTTTTGATCTCATTTTTGGTGGTCTTTTTAGAAGGGATTGGGTACTAATGTGATTCTGAGTACTGCTTTTCATCCTCAGTCAGATGGGTAAGTAGAAAGGACTATTTAGACATTGGAGGTTATGCTTCGGGCATGTGTGATTGATTATGGTGGCATTTGGGTTGAGCATCTACCATTGGTAGAGTTTGCTTACAATAATAAATATCATTCTATTATTGGTATGGGCCCTTTTGAGGCATTGTATGGCAGAAGGTGTACATCTCCTATTGGTTGGTTCGATCTTGGTGAGGTGGATATGTTTGGTCTGGATTTGGTCTATCAAACTATAGAAAAGGTGAAAGTGATTCGAGATAGGCTTAAGGCTTCCCAAAGTCACCAAAAGTCCTATGCAAATATAAGGCATAAAGACTTAAGAGTCTGAGGTTGGGGATAGGGTGTTCTTAAAGGTATCTCCCATGAAAGTAGTAACGCGGTTTAGTGAAAAAGAGGAGCTCAGTTCCCTGTATGTTGGTCCTTAATGGTTCTACAAGGGGTTGGTAATGTGGCTTATGAATTGGAGTTGCCTTCTAGTTTGAGCTTCATTCATCTGTTATTTCATATTTCTGTGTTAAAAAAGTGCATTGGTGATCCTTCTTCAATAGTTTCTTTGGAGGGGTTGGGTATCTCAGAGTCTCTGTCTTATGAAGAGATCCCGATTGAGATCTTGGATAGGCAGGTTCGTTGGTTGCAGACTAAGGAAGTGGCTTCAGTAAAGGTTCTTTGGTGGAACAATAAGGTGGAAGAAGCTACATGGGAAGTGGAGGAAGACATAAAGTCCAAGTATCCACATCTGTTTTCTGCTCCTGGGATTCATGCGAAAGGTATGTGTTCTTCAAAATATCTTTATTTTCTGAGTTTGTCACAGGAAATATTAATATTTTTGAATCTTTGTTTTCAAACTTCACTAAAGATTGGGAATATATTTGATAATGCAAATGTCTTATGCATGTGGTTACCCCTACCTTGTCCGTCATTCGGGGATGAATGTTCCTAGTGGGGGAGACTGAAACACCCTGGTTTTTGAACCTTAGAAAATTTCCCTTATTTTTGATTGCTGGGCAAGATACGACTTAGGGAATGAGTCGTACACTTAGGTACGGGTGGTAAGGTCTGTCACGCCTCAAATCCTATTGGGGCGGACAGGCACCCGTAGCCATAAAGGCCCGAGAAAACCAATTCATAACCTTGTACTTCCCATGCATGTAACTGTGACAACCAAATGTTCTGACAACATGATATTATGTATCGGTGAAAATAAATACACATGCACGCACAAACTGATATGTACAACATTTGGCCAATGAGGCCACCATGTCTAAAATCAGGACACTACCATAACTTTACATTAGTCTACAAAGCCTCTAAAAGATACATAGACTTAGTTAAGGTCGGTACAAACCCCCCCCCCCCCCCCCGTCCTACTCTTAACCTACTGCATAATACCAAAACATATGGAACAGACTCGAAAAGCCCCGAATCAACCTAGAGCTCACCAATATGCACGGAATAACCTGCGCTCCTACGAGTGAGGTGTATGAGTTGAAGTACTTGTGCCTGCAGTATGAAATGCAGGTCCCCCATGAGGGACGTCAGTACGAAAATATGTACTAAATATGTAAGGCTAAAAGTAACAACACATGGCACACGTGCTCAATAAAAATCAAATACAAATGTATAAGTAGTACTAGTAGACCACCTTTATATAAACTTGTGGGACTACATATATTACGTTCCTTTCTTTATTTTTACCCTTCTTACTTCATAATATTTGTAAGCCATATATAATGCAAATGACCAGCTGATCAGTGGTAAATAGATAAATTAGGATCGGCCCATGCTAGGCTTACGCCCCTGAGCTACCACCTACATATAAAGATTGGGATCAGCCCATGCTAGGCTTATGCCCCTGAGCTGCCACCCACAAATAAATGTATCGAGATCGGCCCATGCTAGGCAAGTGCCCCTGAGCTGCCCCTCGTCATTTTACAAATTTGCATTACTTAGTTTATTTAGCCTTTGAGATTGTTACTTTGGTGGTCATCACATTATGGTACCTTGAACCAGTAATACGCTAATAAGAGACATGTAAATAGACACTTAATGTAACAAAAATGAATTAGGGAGCCTTTGGCACACAAATAAAGTGTTTAGGAGCTGAAATAACACATGGGTCTTATTTGAACAAACGGAGATCTCCTGAAATTTTCTAGTAAAGATAGACGCCCAAATTTAATAATAAGCATGTATTGAGGTGTTCTAATGCGTTAGAGAGTGGGAACAAGGTCATTGGATACATGGAGTGTAATGTACTGCCATTATGTAGCACTTTGTTATAGGATAACCTCAGAAACTTGCTTGATGGAACAATTGTACGATTTCATGCCAAAGAGTGTGAAATAGAGTATGCCTTACATACCTGGTTATTTGACTCTGAAACTAACCCTACTTGACTTCCCGCCTTTTAGATTACTTAGCTATAATAGAATATATGGTAAACTAGTATTAGTAACCAATCAACACATTTGAGATACTTAATTTCACCTAAAACAGTAATCGGGCAGCAACTACTAATCTATCAAACAAGAGTGTTATTTTAATCCTTTTTTTTCTCCAATTACACCCACATACCATTTAGATTCTTATAAGGTTCACCAAAACCACCTCGACTTCATTACACATTCCAAATAATACGCAAAATAGATTGGGCAGCAAACATTAGTTCGGTGGTGTATCACCATATCTTTCTTCTATGATTCATTACAAACTCATCACACCTTTATCCAACTTCAACCTGGCAGCCCATGACATATACATACAAAACAGTCCACAAAACAGTCCCAAATCCCTTTTATTGTAGCAATCAATTGAACTCATCATCTCTTGAGTTCTCAATAACAAGACATCCATAATCCCCTCTTAAATTCATATATAAGAAAAACAAAATGGAGCAGTCACCTTACATCAATTCAGCAACTTATTCTTTTAATTGAACTCTTCAAGAGCTTGAACTTTCCTTCACACTTAAACCAAAGAAGAAGAAAAAAAAGTTACTCAATAACAAGGAAACGTGAACAAACAGCTTGTTCTATAATCAGCCATATACTTATACTCAAGCACTTATAACTTGTTTTCCTAATCTTCCATGAGATAATTAAACAAAATCTTAATTGTTTTTCACTTACCTTGGGCTGCAAAGGTGAGGGTTTCTTCAAGAACCCTAGAAGGAAAAATAGGGTTGCTGTTCTTGTTGTTTTAGAGAGAGTAGAGAGATTTACTGAAATATACTTCTTTTTTGTGACTTAAAAGTGAAGTAAAATGGCCAGCAACTTGGCCTTTTAAAGGCCCTATCTTTTCCACCTCCTTAGCTGAATTTTGGACCATAAAATTGGTCAAATTGGTCCAAGTAGGTGATGCACCTACTTAAGGGTCCAAGCTACTGAAACTTCAAAGTAGGTGATGCACCTACTTGCTTAATTTCTTGTTGGGCTCGATTATATTTGGGCCTTGGCAGATTGGTGTGTTGGGCCACTTATCCATTTTCTTTTTCTTTTGTTCAATTTGGCCCAAATGAGTATATTAGCATAGACCCAAATCTGATCCATAGCCATGGGTCCATTAATTTGGTCCAAACAACTTAAGTAGGTGAATCACCTACTAGCTTAAATAAGTCAAGCAAGCATCTCAATATTTTGCTCCATTTTCAGCTCCTAATCCCTTTAATCTAACCTTCAACTTATACACACTTGGTCACTTTAAACTTTAGATTCAAATACTAGCTTACGATTCCAAGTTAAATAGTTATCTTAACGTTAACTTAGTCACATCACATTAAACTGTACGGGCAGCATCTATAATTCCATCTATACCATTAATACTTGCATAAAAATTCTCATACGTTATATATATCAAAAGGCTATATCAAGTTCCATATAATTAGAACAAGTACAAGCAAAATACGGGATGTTACATCCTTCCCCCCTTAGAAACATTCGTCCTCGAATGTTAGCATAACTGTCCAACCAAAACAAGTTCAAGCCTAAATTTAATATCCCTATTGCCACATAGTACCTATATATTTTACACTTACTTGTTATTGCTCCAATTCAGCATCTTGAACTTTTTCTTCGTATTTGAACAAATGGGGGTACTTGGATTTCATCGCTTCTTCAGCTTCCCATGTGATCTCTTCTACTTGCTGATTCCTCCAAAGCACTTTTACAGAAGCTATTTCCTTATTCCTTAACTTCTTAACTTTTCAATCTAGGATAGCAATAGGTATTTCTTCATAGGTAAGATCTTCTGTAACTTGTACATCTTCAGTAGGAGTAATATGAGATGGATCTCCAATACACTTTCGAAGCATTGCGACGTGAAATACTGGATGAACTGTTGAGAGCTCTTGGGGTAGCTCCAATTCATAAGCAACTTGGCCAAACCTCCGAGCAATCTGGTATGGGCCTATATAACGTGGACTTAATTTTCCTTTCTTACCAAATCTCATAAGCCCCTTTATATGTGATACCTTCAAGAATACCCAATCACCTATAGAAAACTCTAGCCCCCTTCTCCTAATATCCGCATATGAATTGTGTCTACTTTGGGCTATTTCTAGTCGCTGTTGGATCACTTTAACCTTTTCCATAGCTTGATGAACAAGATCTGGCCCGAATAAGGCAGTTTCACCCGCTTCAAACCATCCAATTGGTGATCTACACTTTCTTCCATACAAAGTTCATATGGTGCCATTTTGATACTTGAATGATAGCTATTGTTGTAGGCAAACTCGATGAGAGGTAGATGATCATCCTAACTACCTTTAAAGTCTAATACACAAGATCGTAGCATATCTTCAAGTGTTTGAATGGTACGTTCTGCTTATCCATCCATTTGAGGGTGAAAAGTTGTACTTAGATTCATTTGTGTCCCCAAATTTCTCTAAAAAGACTTCCAAAAATTTATAGTAAATTGAGCTCCTCGATCTGATATAATAGATATTGGAACTCCATGTATTCGAACTATCTCCTTAATATATAACTTGGCATATTCTTCAACTGTGTAAATGGTCCTAACCGATAAAAAGTGTGCTGATTTGGTAAGCCTATGAACTATCACCCATATGGAATCAAACCTTTGAAATGTACGAGGCAAACCAGTGCCGAAATCTATGTTGATCATGTCCCACTTCCAGATTGGAAGATCTATACATTGCATATAACCCCCGGACTTTTGGTGCTCTACTTTAACTCTTTGACAATTTGGATATTCGGCTATAAATTTTGCAATGTTCTTCTTCATGTCACCCCACCAATACATCCCTTTCAAATCATGGTACATTTTGTTGACCCTGGATGGATAGAATACCTTGAATGATGTGCTTCTTTCATAATCCTCTATCTTAGCCCATCTACATCAGGTACACACAATATGTTTTTCACCGAAGTACCCCTTCTTGCGTAAGCTCAAATGCCTTTGTCATACCACATTGCACATTTTCCTTAAGCCGTAATAGAATAGGATCTGCATATTGCTTCTCTTTTACTTCAGTTATTAGTGAAGATTCTGCTGCATTATACACAATAAACCCTTTATCTGGAGTTTCAAGAAGATGAACCCCCAAATTAGCTAGTTGGTGTAGATCCTTACTCATTCTTTGTCTTTCTATAGATGGCTCTACAGCTTTACGACTTAACGCATCTGCCACCACATTTGCTTTTCCCAGATGATATAAGATATCAACATCATAATCTTTTAATAATTCAAGCCATCTTCGCTGCCTCAAATTCAAGTCCTTCTGATTAAAGATATACTACAAACTCTTATGGTCAGTGTATATGTCAACATGAATCCAAGGGTCCAAGCTTTTGAAACTTCAAAGTAGGTGATGCACCTACTTATTTAATTTCTTGTTGGGCTCAATTATATTTGGGCCTTGGTAGATTAGTGTGTTGGGCCACTTATCCATTTTCTTTCTCTTTTGTTCAATTTGGCCCAAATGAGTATATTAGCATAGACCCAAATCTGATCCATAGCCATGGTTCCATTAATTTGGTCCAAACAACTTAAGTAGGTGAATCACCTACTAGCTTAAATAAGTCAAGCAAGTACCTCAATATTTTGCTCCATTTTCAGCTCCTAATCCCTTTAATCTAACCTTCAACTTATACACACTTGGTCACTTTAAACTTTAGATTCAAATACTAGCTTACGATTCCAAGTTAAATAGTTATCTTAACGTTAACTTAGTCGCATCACATTAAACTATACGGGCAGCATCTATAATTCATCTATACCATTAATACTTGCATAAAAATTCTCAAACGTTATATATATCAAAAGGTTATACCAAGTTCCATATAATTAGAACAAGTACAAGCAAAATATGGGATGTTACAAGGTCCATTCATATGCGGACCAATGTTTGTTAGTTGGTTGGATTTGGGTTCTGGAATAGATATAACTTAGGTGGTATGAGTCATATCGATGGATATGAGTTGTTTGGTTACTTCACTTAACCTTTGACTTGGTAACTTAAGTTGGATCTGAGTACGAGTGGCTCACCATGAGACATAAACCAAGGTACGATTCGTATCATGTACTTGTATGGTGGTCTGTGTTTAAGCCTCCTGAGATTTTTTCTGCCAGGGGTATGGTTTATGGGTACTAGTCATACACTTGGATATGACTTGGGTTTGGGTTTATCATACCTTGGACAGCATTGGGTACAAGAGGAGCCTAGGCTATGAGAGATGGGTACCACTCTTACAGGATGGAAATGACTCGTAAGGGTCAGTCGTACCCTATGATGAAAATTAAGTGAAGTTTAAGTAAGGGCAATTTGGTTATTTACCCACTTATGTTAATAAGGTCCCACGACTTATATTGTATTTGGGAGGTTATTTTCCCTACTATTCAATTCTTAAACACTTATAAAACACTCTTAAATCCTCTCTAGAGTTCTTGGGCAAAGAAAGCTAGGGTTTCATCTTAAGGTATAAATTGGGGCTTGTTTTGGTGATTTTTCTCTATCATTATCTTGGTTTAAGGAATATTCTCTTCCCACATTTTAGTTCCAATAAATACATGGATTTTATATAATGTTTTCATGATTTAAATGTTGTATGATTTTGGGGTTTCAAATATGATTTGGGGGTTTGGCTATAAATGCTTGGTTATGATTGTTTTCATATTTTAATTATCTTTTATATGATTTAACGATGGTTTTGGATAATTGGTTGCATGGTAATGGTTGTTTGGTAATTGGATTTGGTTTTGAAAATACTATGCCCCCAATGTGTTTGATAAAATGCCTGTAAAACTTTTCACCATATTATTGGGTTTTTAATGGAACTAATGCATGGTTTAAACTTGATAATGTAACTGTAAATGATATGAAAGGCTTAAATAGTTTTGGAATGATTTGGATTAATAAACGTACTTGTGAGGTACAAGGGAATCCCCCAAGTTAATATGGTAATGAGTACTTGTGGGGTACATGGGAATCCCCTAAGGTAATTGGATGACAGGGTCTATGGGTACATGGGAATCCCTTGACCACTAAAAGGTTTGGCTAAGGACAATGCTTGCAAGTTATAGTCGGTATGACGATACCACTACTAATAGCCGTGGATAATAATAATGGAATAATGGTTTGGTTGGAAAAATAGTTTTAATTGGGTAATAATGGTGGGGTGTGACAGCTAACCGTGAAGGTTGGAGTCTAATGAATGAACATTGGAAACTCATGTTTGTCGACATGAGGGGTAGGTCATGGCGACCTTATATGATACTTATGAGGTACAGGAGAATCCTCTAGGTACATTGTACATATGTATCATAGAGAGTGAAGGGTTCATAAGAATCCCCGACTCTTATGGTATCTTCAGTTTGTGCGGCTAAACGCATTAGGGCCCGTTCAGGGGGTTACATTGGACCCGTATAGCTCGTGGGTGGTTTAAGGGTGTTTAATGTTCACATACCAAGGTTAAAGGTTTTGAATGCATACTAAACCCGATCTATTTTCCCAGTATAGTGTCATATATATATATATATATATATATATATATATAACACTATGCTGGGAAAAGGGATCGGGTATCCCCATGCAATCTTGCCTTCGGGTGGTTGTATCCCTATGCGATGCAGGAATTGGACATTCTACTCCTCCTGCTTAGCATTTAGTCATTCAAGGGTCAGTTTTAGATTGATGTGGTGAGCTTCTATTTTTTCGAAAGGTTCCATTTTATAGATATTATTTCATACTTTGAATTATTTATCTGCATTGATTTTGACTATGGTTAGGGGTATGTCCCAACTGGATTTTGGTATTCTTTTGGTTAGAGGCTTTTGTAGAACTGCTATGAGTTGAAATGGGCGTGATCGGTATTAGTGTCAGCCTTAGTATTAGCATTGGTATTAGGGATGACATCATTGGACAAAATTTCTTAATGTTCCATCGTATTTCATTTTGGGATTGTTTATTTAATTTTAATGGTACTTATTTTGTTATGGTTGGATTTATGGTTTTGGTTTGGATTGGTATGGTTGTACGGTTGGTATGGGATGGTTGGACTCGATTGGGTCGGTCAAGATCGTGATCTTATCCCAAAGTCTTCATATGATCAAATATGCTATCTTATTATATGCCTGAAATTCATCCAACTTATGGCATGTGACTGGATTTTGGGTTAGGTGGGGGTAGTCTCTGATCCCGATCGGACTTGGGATGGCCATTATGATAAGGCCTTAAGTTGGGTCATGTCATTTTTGCACTAGGAAGATTCCTGTAGTTAAGGTTCAGTGGAGAAACCACCCAGTAGAGGAGGCTACTTGGGAGATCTTGAGTGAGATGCATACCCAGTATCCTTACTTGTTTGAGACTTTAGGTAAATTCTAATCCTTAACTTTCGCAGTCGAAAGTCCATTTAGTAGTGGATATTGTAATGACCCTTCAGGTTGTTTTCCATATTTCTTCTTATTTTAATCATTAGAATATTTCCATAGCTACCCAAGGTCATTTATGACTTGCTGAGATTGACAAATCGGTTACTAGGCAGTTTATTTGTTTTTTAGAGCTAATTCCTTATTTTTGAAGTCTTCGTTGGTTCTAAATAGTCGTCAGGCAAAAACTTTAGTCAAACGACCTTGTATGCAAATTTTAAATTTTCCAATAGCTCCATAATATCAATTTTAGGCTAGGTATACTCTTGATTTGGGTCACGAGGCACCCGAGCTCATTTTGACCTATTGGTCGAAAAGTTAAGAAACTAGAATATGTGTGTAGGACCTAGGCCTCGGAAGGGAATTTTGACTGTGTCATTAACATCAGAATGTTGAATTTGGTATGGTAGCATAGTTTATTTACGTATGCGAAATTTTGGATGAATCCTGAGGGTTTGGCGGAGACTTGAAATTCTAAGTCTTAGTTGTGCTAGTACATTTGTTCATAGCGATGCCAGGGGCCGCGATCGTAATGCCTTTATAAGGGCACTAAGTGCCGTGATCGCGCAACCATTGTTGCAATAGTGACTACCTTGGAAGAATGGCAGATGCTGCATCGTGAGGGTCGAGTCACGATTGTGAGACCTGAACACCTGGGAAGGGTATAAATAATTCCCTTTTAGCCTCTTTTTTCCATTCCATCATCCATTCTCTAGAGAATAAAACCCTAAATATTGAGAAAACTTAGTATTTGAGCTTATGGATGATTCTGGAAGCTGGATTAACGTTTATTCCATGTTTCTCCTTCGGATTTGTGGTAAGATTTCTTCATTTCCATAGTTGATTTTTCCCCTTTCCTCTTCCTTAAATCTCTAAAACTTGGTGACTTGATTTTATCACCAATGTACCTTGAATTTCACCCATTTTGAGAGTAATTACTCCTTGAGCATGAGGGAATATTAAGTTGGCTTTGAAAATGCGATTTTCATAAATAGACTACTCATGGGATTTTTGAGTATTTTTGGACCCAAAGCACAATAGTAAAATATGGGTATCATTATTCTAATATTGATAAGTAGATTGTGATTTTGATAGTGTGGTATCTGGCGAAAGCTTCTCAAAAGAAAAAGTCGGTGATTTAATGGATTCTTTGAGCTTTCTTCGGCGTCCAGGTAGGCTAGGTTTCCCTCCTTGTTGATTGATCTAAATCATAGTATGTTTTTATATTGTGTTAGATTTGGGATGGATTTTAGGTGTTGGTACTGGAATTTTACGATACTTGGGTTGGTTAGACCTTCTAGGCTATTCAAAAATCGTAAATTAGGTGTAATTTGATTAGTTTCTCATGCTTTAGGTAAAATATCTATCTTAGAGTTGATTAAGGCTAGTTTTACGTCAAAAATGTGGATTTAGATACTTTAGCCTAGTTTAGGGTAGAGTTAGCCTTATATTGGATTTTGGGGATTATAAGTGGGTCTTTGACTCGCCGTAGGACAAGACATGAACTAATTTTGGTAGATCTTTTATACGCTTATTGTACGCCTTAAAAATATTTATTGAGGTAAAATTGAGAAACTTGGGTATTTGATGATTATGATGGATTGGAATTGAGAGTTCATGCTTAGTGATTATGTTAGTGATCATGCTTATTGATTATGCTAGTGACTAGTGATTATGTCATTGATTATTCTAGTGGTTATGCTATTGATCATGCTACTGATCATGCTTATCAATTATACTAGTGATTATGCTATTGATTATACGAGTGGGTATGTTATTCACTATAATATGATGATATATGATTACCGGTTCAAGTACGAATATTGATGACGGCATTGATGATATAATTATCGGTTTGAGTACGGCTATTGATAATATAATTACGAGTTTGATTTTAGAGAATGACTATGTTATTGATTACATACTTATTGGTTCGAGTTTGAAAAATTTACTATGATATTGATTATGACTTTGATGATATGACATTGAGGACTTGGGTGTAATAATTGAGAATAGGGATACTGGCTAAGTCTAAAACCAAGAAAATAGTTATAATGAGGCATGACATGGATGGATTATAGGCGTATCATTGGAGTTGGTAAATGATGGTGGTTTTGTTTATGTTTAACTTGATTGTACCTTCTAGGCTTATAGAGGCTGCATTGGGTTATTTACTTTTCTGCACTTATTGGCTTATGGGGCTCGATTTTGTAGTTATAATTGCATATGTCTGATCCTTTATGTTATGTTATTATTCTGGTTATTTAGTTATTTATACACAGCAATATTAGATTTGATTCAGGTTTGCCTTTACCTTGACATAGTTATGTTATATTGTATTTTTTCATATTTATATCATGATTTAGCTCAGTCGGTTCATGATGCCTACTAAGTACCCATGGTTTGGATACTCATACTAACTTTTGTACCTTTTTGGTGCAGATTCGAGTACTAGTTATCGTCATTGATTCGTCAATTGTGTTGTGTTGGATTCCGGAGATAGGGTGAACTCTTGGAGTCGGAGTTTCCCATTTCCTTTTATCTTATTTATGTCTAGTCTTATGCTTCGAAACAGATTGTGTTAACTATTTTAGAATTTGAGTTGTATTTATAGTAACTCGTATACTGGATCTACCAGGTCGTGGGATGGTTTTCTATGTTATGACTATGTTTTAGACTATTTTATAATTTTTCTTATTACCATCTTTATTGTGTACTTTGCCCTTTTGGGTCATTTCAACTAACTTACCCCATTGTAAATAGCTCCGAAATACGGTCTGGCTTACCTACTGGCGAGGTTTGGTAGGTGCCATCATGACTCATAAATTGGGTCATGATATCTTCCTCCACGGTGATATAGTTGCTAACAGCTCTTCTTATGGTAATGTGAACTAAAGGTGGTGGCGTGTACCCTAGGCCTTCACGTGCCTACTGGTTGTACATTCTGAAGAAAACTTGCCCAACTTTGATGGGTCTTTAGGATTGTATCCGGCCTTTACAAATAACCTGTAAGCATTTGGATCAAAACTTTTTTTGTACACTTCATAGGGAGTGTCATATCTTGTGGCGAATTTCGAGGCATAAATTCTGCAAATAGTCTTGAGGATGGGTTTGTTGCATCAATCCGCTTGATAGGTATAGTCATTCTCTCTAGTACATTATCTTGGGTATCAGATGAATGATCTTTCTCTTTCTTTACCTTTAGTACGTAGCGGAGCATAGGAGTTGGCTTTTTTTGAGGATGTGATATTTTCTTTATTTGAAGTGAAGGAAGGCTTCTTAGTGGTGACTTTTTCGATAGCCACTGCGACATTCGTAGCTGCAATATCATCGCACATATTTTTTGTGACATCATTAACTCTTTTCTCATTGACAATATAATTCTTCACATAGAATTTTGCATATGCAAAGTGACTCAACTTTAGTGAATGGCTTATCATCGGTAACTATTTTTTCTTATGCTCCTCCTTCGAGATACTCCAAGCATTGATATTAAGAAGATGAGATAGCTTTGTTCTCGTGTACCCAAGGCATACCAAGCAATATGTTCTATGAAGTCTTGGCATTGATTACATGCATCAATTCATTTGATTGTAAATAGTCCCTATGAATCCCTAACTTGATAGACTCTTGGATCATCAATGAATTTCAGCAAGTTCATTAGTTGCGATTCCAAGTTCCATCAATGTGCAAATAGGCAGGATGTTGACTCTGGATCCCTCATCTATCAAGATTCTATTTTATCTTCTTTTTAAGAACAATATCCACCATATACAAGGGACGGTTGTGTAGGGTTTAACAAGTAGAAGATCATCATTCTACATATGATTTTTGTATCACATACTTGTGCCTCTTGGCTAAGAAGTTTAGTAGGCTTTTTAGAAGATGAAGGAACTTCCATTGGTAGGTTTTTACCATTTTCTCCTTTTTGCCAGTATTAAAGTAGGATGCCTCGAGGTTGACTAAAGCAATCTTTGCATGGAATCAACTTGGCGAGAATTCTTCCAAAGTCACAAGACGTCATGATTTTTTATGGTGAAGATCCACTGCCATCTTCTTCTTTGAAAGCTCAACCAATCTATGTTTCATCAATTTCTTCACCATCCTCCTAGTTAGCTGCTCGGATGACTTCTTTCATAGACTCATTTTCTTGCGTCTGCGCCTAGTCACTAAAGTCCAACCTTTATCAAATAAAAACTTATCATGCTCTAATGGTTCCTCCTTGTGATATTCGAAGCATATTTGGACCAAACGGAATGAACCAAAGATGATAGAGATTTGATGAGAATTGACCTTATTATTATCAAAGAAGATCTTCTTGTCATTTGTCAGTTGCATGATTTTATTGAAGAGAAAGCTTTTCTCCAAAGGGTGACCCATAAGCCTATGATACTTGCAATAGTTTGGGTCACTAGTCCTTCCAGCCTCGTCATGCCGCTTTATCTCTAGTAGATCAATGAGCTTATGCTAAAAAAGTTCATTGAAAATTTCAGCAATGTCAGAATCAAAGAAGGGGTATTACTTTTCTTGCATCTCCTCAAAGTCAAATTCTGATTGGACGTGCTCAAAAAGTCATCTTTACACTTTACTTATTGCTCACCTTTATGGTGAACTTCACAGGAGATACATTGATATTCATGAATTCTTTGCTGTCATTTTTAGGGACAAACTTGCTCCATATTTTGGGTTCTTACTTATCCTTTCCCCTTCGTGGGTCGTGGATAGGCGCTACTCCCTTTCTGACTGAAGACATGCTCAACTCCATATCATGAGCACGAGTATCTTGCTCTTCAAAGGATTTCTGCTTAATGTCTTGCAAGATATAGAGAAGCTCCCAGCACATTCCTTGGATGCACATCTCTATTGCAAAAGTTTCGTTGAGTCAATCTTTGCGGTTTAGACTCCTATTTCTCCATCCATTGATGAAGTCAATAACTGGATCATCCTTTTTGATGTATTTGTGAGCTCTACCATGCCCATTGTACGTATTGTGCTATAAAAGCGATTCAGGAACTCATGCTCCAGCTACTCCTAGTTATCGATGCAATTATGCTCAAAGTTTGTGTACCAATCGAAGGCGTTTCTCTTTAGGGAATGGACAAATGGTTCACAAGACTGACACCGTAGGTTGCAACATTATTACATGTCTCAACAAAGTGCGCGACATGTTTCTTTGAATTCCCTTTTTCCCTCATATTGTTGAAATTTAAGGAGTTGTAGCCGGCAAGCATTTTGAGGATATCAATCCTTGCGGTGTAGGCCCTGGCGTATGTCAGAGAAGACTTGATGAAAACATCACACTTGTCTTTGAGGGGTCATTCAATGAGCTCTCTCAGTTGATCAATCGAGATCATCCCTTCAGAAAAAACTTGTACCTTCTTAGCTGGTGGTGTTTGTTTTAAAAGTTGTTTTGTCTCGTAAACTTATAGAGCTTTCCCAGGTGCATGGCTAGAATCCCCATATATTAATCCATTCATCCTATCTACCAATTTATCAATCCGAGCATCTTGATTTTTCATATACTTGGTCAGACCCTTAATTGCCTTTGTCGGGTTTGGAAGTTGCTCCTCCATAGATAAGGCATCAGTTACCATTGCTTGCATGATCACTGGAGACATTGGAGTGTAACACAGATTGTCACATAAGTTGATCTTCGAAGTGCTTAGTTTATGCGGTGTAAGTGGAGATGATCCGTTGGTTGAAAGACCATCATTCTTTGTGCCAGAATATTTTGAACCTGAGTGCTCAAGTAGAGCTAGAGTCTTCTTAAGTGTCTATGTTACATTGCTTCTTTCTTTTGAAGTACTTGCAGGGGACCTCACTTCTTTTGGGTTGAAGATTCAAAAATCGGAGTTGGTGCGGATGACACTTGATGTGTTTGTTGTCCTAGGGTGTTGTCCTTGCTCCTTGTGACAGCTCTAAAGCTTTCAAAAGTAACACCAACATATTTTCTACTTCATCGAACAATTTGGAATAAGCAGCCTTGGAGGCAGTTAATTGAGAATTAACCTTTTTGAAAGTCATTTCAGCGTTCTTAAACTTTGATGTCAGAAAAGTTGAGATGAGAGGTAAAGATGGTCCCACTGGGCGTGCCAGAATTTATTGGACGGTAAAATTTGAGTTGAAAAAATAATAATTGGGACAAAAAATATTGCAACAAACATTTATTGATTTCAATATGTGAGTGTTACAATCTCTATAAATCTTCTGATTCTCCTTTTCAAATAATTCAAGGGCTTCGAGTTTGATCTTGAATTTGAATTTGAATTTGATTTGTGAATTTGATGGATTAAATCTTGACTTATACTTGAATTTAAAGTCTTTTGGGCTTGTTCTTAAATCTTGTGGTCTTGATCATGAATCTTGAATTTGTAGAGAAATCTGCGGAGTTTGATCCACAAGCTCTCTCTTGCTTCTTATTAGAATTATTGGATCTTTTTCTGAATTATGAGACTCATATTTATAGTTGTGGGAATAAAATAGTCATGGTAAAGTTGGACTTATTTTGACCAATGAGATTTAAGTGGCATGACACATTTTATGGGCTTTTGATTTCACTAGGCATTTTGCATCATTTTGATATGTGGCATGATTCTATTGGATCCTTCACTTGACTTGGGTGTCACGTCATTTGACATGCTCATTTGGGCCTCTAGAATATTATGACATATTGAGCTTAGCAAATCAGGCTCATCATCTGTGGCTTAAATCAATGGACTAGCCCAACAAAAATTGGACTTCAATCAAATCCATTGTTATTTGAATTTAAATAATTAATCCAATCATATTTATCCATCACATTTATTTGCACTAATATATTTTTGAATTTTAGTTTAATCCAAATTTTGTATGAATTTAAATTTAATAAAATTTCATTGTCCAAATCCAAACAATTAAAGTTTATTAGGAAAAAAGTCAAATCAAATTCTTGATTTCTGTAGGTTGGAACGTTGGAGCTGTAATAGATATGTAATTGTTTTAAATATATATTTTATATTTAAATTCCTTTGTTTTTAAAGTTGTTCTCATATATTTTAGGTGTCCTAAATTTTTCACTACCCCTATTAACATATATTTTAGTATTTCTTAATTTTATTAATATATGTTTTAGATAATTCCTTAAATATAAATTATATTTCTCTTCTATCATATATTTTAGGACTCCTTAATTTTAAATTAAATTAAATATCACAAAAATATTAAATTAAATATTATAAAAAGAATAATATAATAATTTGAGAAAAAAAATTATGAAAAAGACGTTGTAGAAGGATAAAAAATTCAAATCATTTTCTAAGTTATTCACACTTTTAATATATTGCTGATGTTGATTGTTGATAGGATAATATCATATACGTATCATCGGCATTACATTAACTGTCAAACTGTTTCTTCATAGAAACCATTGAGGCTAATATATGACAACGTATACAGAATACATACTTCAGAAATCTGTCAGTGGAAAATTTGGTAAAAAGAAGCGTGCACACATAGAAATTTTATCTCATAGTACCCGAACTCTGGGGAACATTGTTGCCAGAATCTCCATTACTTACAGTCTCATGTAATAGAGATAATTTAATCAAGTAATAAAAGTTGAATGTGGGTGATGACAACAATATAAAGAAAATGATTCAATATTTTAGAATAAAGAATTATCTCTATATCTAAGGGGGTCCAAAGTAGGAGAGCTATTCAACCTGGCCTGCAATTCCTAGATTTTCCTCTCAATAACAGCTCCTATCACCAATGCCAAATGACAACTATTTTCTGCCATGCACCAATATCGCCCCCTAAATAATACAACAGTAAGCTAAACCCCACCTAAGAGGCGCAAAAGAATGTCCAGTTTCCCGATGGAACTTTTGTTAAAAAAAATAGATGAACTTTTACAGACTGAAAGAGTGAATCTCATAGCCATGCTACTAATGCAGGTTGTCTTCATAGAAGAGAGCCAAAAGCAGCAATCTCAAAACCTGAATAAACCTGATCAAATTCAGCCAGTCTGAGAATCTCCAATTCTATTGGATTCTGGAGTTACATAGAATGAAAAAGGTTCAGTAGAGCCTGCAACTTCCAGATTCCTGGTATGTGTTTTGTTGTTGAAGTGCAACCTATTGATTACTCCAATATGTGGCAATTCTTGATAAAATCACTCGAGTAGTCTACATACTTGGTCCAAAAAGGACGGAGATGCTCAAAGCCTAACTCCAGCCAAGGTTTAGACTGGCCATTGTAATGAATTACAGCAGCCTTCTTCACTTCATTAATGTCAGACTTATTTTGATAGCCCAAGCCAAGCATGTGCCATGAGGTATCAATTGGGTGAACATGACCCTTGAATGCAATCAATGCAGGAGGTAATGTTCCAAGCTTCCACATTGTCAACTTTGACTTCAGATTCTACAAAAGATCAAGTTAAATGGTGCGGATTAATAGCACATGGCTTTCTATACTTTAAAAAAAAAGATATTTGTCAAAGACTAGTTATGACGTCTCTTCAACTTGAATCAGCACTATATCTGCCATCCGAAGTATTCAACTCTTTATGGAGCTACAATAATTGATCACTGTGCTGCTTGCTTAAAAGGAGGGGATGGCGCATAATACAACAAAGTGCAATCACCCCAACCCAAAATGTACACCAACCCAATTTAGGGGGTGATATGTAAATTGAAGATTACATGTCCTGCTTTCGTGCAGCTTGTGTTTTCAATAACAGCAAAAAACAATAAAGAACTCTGAAGCATAAAAAATACAGCTTTAAACTTCTTAATCACAACATTTCTGACGTCAAGTAGAAAAGTTAAATAGTAAATTTAATAGAACACAACCAACAAGAAAACGCTGAACTAAGACATGCTTGTGTGATCTATAAGATCATTGCAGAAGAAAAAGTTTATTCAAGTCACACACCAGACAAAAGAAAGACACAAGGAAGAAGCATAAAAGAATCTCAGAACTCTTGCATGCTTGCTAAATAATCACATAGATGTAGGAACACATAAAACTGAAAGAGACGACAAAAATAACGAACCATGCGAGATCTGACTACCTCTTTAAGCCATGAATGGTAAGCATCTCTTATATTTGTCTTTCTCCATGCATGTAAGTCAAAGACATTCATCCCATAAGCCCATGCACATTCGTCAGGGTTCAAATTTTTTGCTATGAGAGGATGAGAAAAATTGAAGTAGTTTCTGAATCGCTTTGACATCACCCACTCATCTTCTCCTTTACAGGTCTCAACAGCTCCATTCACCTTTCCCTTAAGGTCAATGTCCCACAATGGAGACAAGTCGCGCTGAATCACAACATCATCATCCAAGAAAACCACTTTATGAAGGTTTGGGAAGAGCTGCATACAACAACATAGAATCTCAAATTAGGATAGAAATAGTATATCAACACAGACAAGAGGTGAGAGAACAACGTTACATAAAAGAATTAAATGATAAAACCTACTAATAGCAAGGAGATAAAGGAAAGATATAGTTGAACACTGAGGGTAGTGTCAAGACACGGTCTAGAGATGTCACTTTTGGAGGGATCTTTAGAGATGATTACAGAAAATGGTTAATGGGATATTAAGGAAAGACAAAATCTACGTCAAGCCTCACAGCAAAATTACGGAGCATAAAAGGCGCAAAAGCTAAACTGTAGCAAAGCTAATGAGATACCAAGAAGTAGACGTAGAACTCAGTGTCTACTTGTTGTCAAGCTGATTAAGGGTGAGGAAATACAACACCATCCTCGTAGGGCTATTATTGAAGACTAATATTTGTTGAATATCAGCAAGGCCTCTATTAAACACATATGGGGAGAGGGCGAACCATTTTATCGACTTCCTGATAAACGAAAGGAAAAAGCATGATGAAGATTTAATAATCAAGGAAATGCACTCAAGGTATGGATTTTCTTCTCCTGGTGGACTTAAGCAGTGTTGCCTTTGAAAGACTCCGATCTTTTTTGTTCTTTCCAGTGTACCAGAAAAAAGAAAAGAGAAAAAGGAAAACAAGAAAGTGTTGTTGAAAGCCGCATAGAAGTATAAGTTGGTTGAATAAAAGGAGCATTTGGGATTCAACACTTATAATCATAGCGGGGCATTTTCAAAATAGCAGAAGAAAAGTAAAATAAAGGATGATAATAGTTGTACTTTGCAACATTGAAATAATACTCCCGCTGTTTGTCTAGTTTTGACTTGGCACGGAATTTAAGAAAGTAAAGAAGACTTGAATCTTGTAGTCTTAGATTAAAGATATGTAGAATTTACAAAAATTTCATTTAATCTTGTAGTCATAAACATGTCATATGGAAAGCTAGAATTAAAGAGTTCCCAAAAAGGGAAAGAGGCATTCTTTTTGTAAAGACACGACACCTGGGCTTAACTTAACCCCATAAGCTAGCTCACGAAGGAAGGATTGCCCAAGTACATATAAAAAGACCACCTGTCTATTCTCTAACCAATATGAGACTCCAACACACTCGAACACCCCCTTTCACATCCCCCTTTCACATCCAGGGCCCAACTACAACTACAGTATGCACTAGAAGGAGTCTAATAGGGATGGACTTGGCTTTGATACCATATAAAGATATGGAACTTTGGACTAACTCAGCCTCAAAAACTAGCTAAGGAGGAAGAGGATTACCCAAGTCCATATAAACAAGCCACCAGTCCATTTCTTATCAAATATGGGACTCCAACCCACTCTAACTAGGCCCAGGTGTCATATTTTTACATGGTATAAAAGCTAGGTCCAGCCCTATTTGGGTTTGTCCATGCTCCAGCTGGGCCTGGACGTGCAAGGGGTGGGGGTGGGGGGTTAGAGTCCCATATTAGCTGCGGAACGGATTGGTGGTTTGCTTATATGGACTTGGACAATTCTCTCCTCATGAGCTAGCTTTTGGATTTGAGTTAGACCCAGATGTAATGTCTTTACATTTTTAAAGAGACTAAAACGAAAAGTAAGATAAACGAATTGAAGTGGAGGGAGCAGCTGAATAACAAATTCAAATCTGGGGTATTATGTCTCCTCATACTGCTTTGGGATTGAATGCTGACAGAAGCCTTGAAATTGTAGTTGTAGATATGATTCTATGCAGTTTTACACAAAACATGGAAATTTCAATCCTATATTGGCATGTACATGAAATGTAAAAAACACTGTGCCCTTTAGCAATACAAAATTTTGATAAGCATTAAACCAAAATCCCACTGGCTCCAGTTAACTATGTATAACATATATAAAATAAAATAAAAAGAATCCTCAAATGTCAGTTAACAACTGTAAATAAAATAAACAAGAAATTCTCAGATATCAGACAAAATTAGCTAAATCCATTTGCCAGTGAACTGATCAAATTATAGCTAAGGTTGATCCATAAAGAACATTCAAAAGATTTAAGTTCTAGACACCTTGCTTAAGCAATACAAAATATTTGACTCAGTTTTCATACTTAGGCCTATCATTTGACTCTACATTTATCTCAGTAAACCTTTTCCTGTGTATATTAGACCAAACCACAGGGTGTTCACCCAATAGAGTTAACATCTACATGTGTCTATGAGAGACTTTCCTAAAATTCATACTCCTAAGTGGAGGGTAATGTTGTAAGTGTTACCTCTGGCAAATATATGCGAATATGATTGAGCAAGGAAATGTATTTTGGGCTTCTAGCCTGCAGTTTTGAGGCAAAAGATCGTGGAGTAGTATCACTGAGATTGGCACCAACTACATAATTTCCATGATAGTATTTCCGAATCCCATAATGACCCTCAACTGCTTCAAGCACTGGAATATTTTCTCTGGTTAACCAGTCAAACTGATGAATACCTCTAACTTCCACAATAGCTGGAGAGACAGGATTCAGAGCAAACCAGGAGTGCATCCCTGCATATGTTTTCTTGTCAGTGATGACATGGAAAACAATTTTTTCAGGCTTTAGAGATGACTGCACGGCAGAATTGACCACGACTGAAGCAGCTAGGATGTTATCAGTTGACAATACAAAATGGTGCAACAGGTTCTCGGAAAGCAAAGGGAGTAGTTCTGGCGAAGGCAACTGCCTGCGTGCATGAGCATTAGATGAGTATTCATCAGTCAACCGCAACGAAAGACAGTGAATGCCTTTAGGAACTGCACTTGCAGCAAAGTGTTTATTCATCAGCTCTGCAAATTTTGACTCCCTGATCTCCCTTTCAGATTTCTCCATCTGCAATATAGCAAATGTAAACATTGTGAAGCAAAGTTTAGCTAAGAGGTACGTACACTTCATCACAATGCATACATAGGAACTAAAGGGAGCAATACTGTGCGGCAAACTAAATATCAACCTACAAGTGAATGACAAGCTCATTGTACAACAACCAAAATGTAAAGTATGCAAGGGAATATGTCATTATGAATCATTTCCCTCAATCAGAAGAATCAACAAGCCCATGTGTAACAAGCAGATGGATTTTCTGCAAATGTAGTGCCACTCAATGCATTTTCACTCCTCGTCCATACTTTCCTTAACCGATTTCCACTAAGATAATCAAAGTGGGGGATGGGAATAACTCAATTAAGCCCTCCCAGTGAACATAAGACTCAAAAACAGTCGGTGAGAGTTACATAAAGCCGAATGAACTGACCAAATTAATATGTCTAGAGATCAATTTACACAAAGAAAAGAGAAACAGTGAGAGAATTGTTATTTGCACTTACCATTCCCTTCAGCATCAAAGCAAATTCTTTTGCACTGTACTTATTGTTTTTCATTTCAGAAACAAGTTGAGCATAAGACTCTGGGAGCTTCATAAAAGATGGCACTTCCTCAGAGTTTACTTGATTGAGGATCTTAACAAAATCCTTTACTAGTCTCTGTTGAAATAGGAAGAATGACAAACACTGGGATTAATAAAAGTACTATGCATTATTACATAAATGCTTGATAAAAGATTGGAAAACAATGGCACGACAAAGCAGCAGTAAATGATATAGAGGGAACTTTATTTACTTTTGAATCATCAGTCCGTCCAAGAAGTTTTGGTCCCAATCGTCTGCCTAAACAATCTGAATATCAATGAAACAAGAATGAAGTTAAGGTTTGCCAGAACTTTAGCAAAGTTGTAACAAATAAAAGTTAAAGTGTGATTTAACAATTGTCAGAAGTAAAACTGAGCAGCCAAACGAAGCAGCTATCACAAGCATCATCACAAAATTCAATAATACAGATCAAACAGGACCCTTACACACACCGGTACTTTAAGGCAGGGTCACAAATCCCAAAGAACCCGGCCAGGAAAAGGGTCTTTCTTTCTTTTCTTTTCTTTTTTTTTTTTGGCTACGGAACAGAAAGAATAGCATTGGAAGACATCAAGAGCAACAGACAAACATGATCAGAAGATGTGATACAAAGATCCTGGTCCTTCATGATAGCACTAAGCTACATGTGCCATCAATGAACATTTTCTGGACTTTACGAAACGCAGATAGGTAGCATTTCTTACATACCTAAGATGACAGCAGTAACCTTCACACATAAGGTGGCAGTCACAAGATACCACAGATGCAAACAACTAAAAAATAAAACTTAGCATGCTCCCTCCCCCGGCAATCATCGCTCTTGTATGCATAGTATCCATGAATTGAACTCAACATTGTATCTGCTACCAAAGTTGAAGAACAGAAATACAATCCTGTTGAAATGGTATTCATTTGTAGAATAAAAATTTATGGCAAGGATTGCAATAAGTTGTGACAACTCATTTATCCGTATCTCTGTCCTTCCCTTTTTTATGAGGGTACTTGCCATCAAGTTGAAGACATGACTAAGCTACGGAAAGAAAGAACTCAACTTTCCCCTTAATTTACACAATTCAGAAGTTAAATTAATTAACACAGCTTCAATAACATTGACAACAATCCAAACTAAGAAATAAAAACAGCTTTACTGCATTATCAATGAAGCAATAACAAGAAGAAGATTGCCTCAATCCCAAACTAGATGGGGTCGATAACATAACAGATGAAATAGAATTAAAAAAGGAATTAAAAAAAAATTAAATATAGGCATAACACATAAACATTCGCTTTAACATGGCCTCAGCTGCATCTACGGCCTCCAACTTCAGTGTGCACAATAGGCACTATTTTTTTATCAATAGACACACACAGTCATACGTGGCAAATCTCGCATGATTTGCCCCATAGGACGTGTACTTGTTCAACTTTAGGATAGTTTAAGCGCCTACTTATGCAAGTTGGAAGGAATAGAAGGGCCCGTTTAGGTATTATGCCTAAAATATGTGCTACAAAACAGTTACCATAAAAGGTAAGCATCAGCATCCAATCAAAAGGAGAGAGAAGTACCAAATGAGGAGCACTTGTTGACACCTTCAAGGGTAACAAGAGCAGTGAGAATGAAGACAAAAGGCAACAAAAAAGCAAGGATAAGTATTGTATGAAAGAGTGTTCTGTAGGAAAAGTGGCGAGCTGCGACTTTGATCTTCATTAATTCACCAAACCCTCCATTGTTATTGCTGCTCGATATTGTTATACTTCTCATGCTAGGTGAGAAGTGCAGCTGCATCTTCCTCCCCTAACTTTCCAATCCCAATTCCAATCCTCAACAATTCCGACACCGAAACCGACTAGGATGCCACTACCTTTTCCTTGATTCAGTAAGCAATCCGAATACAATGATGTTTTTTCCACCATCAGATCCAATGCGACAGCAATTTACGAATCTTGATCGCTTCAAAAACTGGAGTTTGCGGTCTCTTTCGAGACAATGGCATTTGGAAGGGAGACCCTCTATTACTCCGAAAACTAGCTGAATCCCCGTATAAAAGGAAAATGTTTATGGCCTTATTGAATAAGTTTCTAAACGAAAGCACACATATATGTACGTGTGCAATGAATGAATCGACAAATGAATAAATGAATGAATGGAATTTGAAATGATAAAAGCTGAGGATATTTTAATGAAAGATGAATTGCTACTACCTCCTAGTCTCTGACATTGGAGGATTGAACAGAGAGAAAGAAGGAAAAAAAGAAAGAGAGGGGAGAAGGTATTCTGGAATTTCCTATTTCTCTGCTCTTTCTAATTTCATTTGGTCAATGGTGGTACTATTTCCTCTCCTTTGTTTGGAGAAAAAAAAAAAAATTAAAGTAGAGCAAAAACAAAAGTGCTGTAAAATAAGAGAGACAAATATAAATGTTGAATAAAAAATAGTGAAAAAAGATATGCCCATACGGTGGAGAATGTATTATTAATTTCTCCATTGTTAGGAAAAAAAATATTACTTTCTTCGTTTCGAAATAAGTGAATTATTGGGATATTTATTGGTGTTTTAAAATAAATGAATCATTGAAATTTTTTTCAAATTTATCCTTATGATTTGATAACCAATTAACTTTTAAAAAAGTATTATAAGGTCAACATTTTTTTTTTTGGTAAAATAGAAAGTTGTGTTAAATTTATATCTTTAATGTTTTTTTCTTAATTTATGTATCAAAATTCAATAATTCATTTATTATGAAACGAAGAGAGTAAAGTAGAGGAAAAACAAAAGTGTTGTAAAATAAGAGAGACAAATATAAATGTTGAATAAAAAATGGAGAAAAAAGATATGCCTATATGGTGGAGAATGTAATTCTTATTAATTTCTTTTGTGCTATTAATCATTCTTTCTTTACTATGAGAAAGATCACTATTTAAAGTACACAAAATGTTTCCTCAAATGCAAAGGTTACAGACGTTTAATTGGAAAAATTTAAGCCCAGGAATAGAGTTAATCCCAGAAAGTAAAATATTTATAGCAAGATGTAAAAATTTATATGTATTAACAATAAAACATAAAATAACAGGAAAAAATAAGATTAACAAGATACGAATAGAAAGCCCATTCGAACAAATTGTAAAAACAATAGATTATAATGATTATAGCTATAGAGACATAAATATAGAAGAAAATTTAGAAATAATAAATGATAGAATAAGTACAACGAAAAGAATAGCTGATGAAAAAACAGAATCATCAAGCTCATCAAAAAGAACAAGTTACGAAATAAATTCAATAAGTAATTTAAACCAATATTACATAACAGGAAAAATAAATGAAAAAGAATATCTAATACTTTTGAATACAGGACAAGAAGAAAATTATATAGCAAAATATCTAGTAAAAAATGAAGAAATAAAAACTGATAATGATATGTGCCCAAATCTACCAAGAAGTTTACTAAATAGTAAAAATATAGCAGAAAAAGAAATAATAATAGGAGTTAGAAAAATAAAAATAGAATTCGAAGTAAAGGAAGAAATGCAAAAAGCAAATATAATATTAGGAATAAAATGGCTAGAACAAGTAAAATCATATAATATAGAACATACACAATTAACCTTAACATATAATAAAGAGAAGTTATTCTTAAGAAGAGCCTTAACATAAAATGAAAATATATGTATTAATGAAGATAGTAGTAGAAGGATATTACAGTAGATATTATACGCCTATGATAGATACAGGAGCAGAAGCTAATTTATGTAGATATAATTGCTTACCAGAAAGTAAATGGGATAAATTAAAAACACCAATAATAGTTAAAGGATTTAATAATGAAGGAAGCTTAATTACTTATAAAGCTAGGAATGTAAAAATACAAGTATGGGATAAGATATTAACAATAGAAGAAATTTATAATTATGAACTAACATCAAAAGATATACTTTTAGGAATGTCATTCTTAGATAAATTATACTCACATATAATAACTAGAACAGACTGGTGGTTTACAACACCATGCAAACAAAAAGTGAGAGCAAAAAGAGTTAATAATAAAATAAGAAAGAAAATTGATTGGATAAAAGGAAGTGAAAAAATTACACAAAAGTTAGAAAATATAAAAAATACTGAAGATACAATAGAACTAGTAGTATTTTCGATAAATAAAACAGAAATAACTATATTTTCAATAAATAAGATAGAGATAATTAAGAAAAAATTAGAATAATTATATAGTGAAGATCCATTAAAAGGATGGGAAAGACATAAAACTACCATAAAGATTGAATTAAAAGATAAAAATAGTATAATAACCCAAAAACCATTAACATATAATTTTAACGATTTAAAAGAATTTAAAATGCATATAGATGAATTATTTGAAAAATAATATATACAAAAAAGTAATAGTAAACATAATAGATCAGCATTTATAGTAAATAAACATAGTGAACAAAAAAGAGGAAAAAGTAAGATGGTTATTGACTACAGAAATTTAAATGCAAAAATTATAACATATAATTATCCAATACCAAATAAGATATTAAAAATAAGGCAAATACAAGGATATAATTATTTTAGCAAATTCGATTGTAAATCAGGATTTTACCATTTAAAGTTAGAAGAAGAATCTAAAGAATTAACCGCATTTACGGTACCGCATGGATTTTATGAATGGAACGTATTACCATTTGGATATAAAAATGCACCAGGTAGATATCAACATTTTATGAATAATTATTTTAAACAATTATCTAATTGTATAGTATGCATAGATGATATATTATTATATACAAAAACCAAAGAAGAACATTTAAAATTATTGGAACAGTTTACAGATATAATAGAAAAATCGGGAATAAGTCTAAGCGAAAAGAAAGCTGAAATTATGAAAAACCAGATAGAATTTTTAGAAATACAAATAGATAAAAGTGGAGTAAAAATGCAACAACATATAGTACAAAAAATAATAAATTCGAAAGAAGAATTAGATACAAAAAAGAAATTACAATCATTTTTAGGATTAATAAACCAAGTAAGAGAATATATTCCAAAATTAGCAGAAACTTTAAAACCACTACAGAAAAAATTAAAAAAGGATATAGAATATAACTACAATGAAGAAGATAAAAAACAAGTTAAAAAAATAAAATTACTTTGTAAAAAATTACCAAAATTACAATTTTCAGATGAAAATAAAAAATTTATATACATAGTAGAAGCAGATGCTAGTGAATATAGGTATGGAGGAGTACTTAAATATCGATATGAAGCAGAAAAAATAGAACACCATTGTAGATACTACTCAGGTACGTTCAATGAGACAGAAATAAAATGGGAAATAAATATGAAAGAATTATGTTCATTATATAAATGTTTGTTAGCATTTGAGCCATATATTGTGTATAACAAATTTATTGTACGAACAGATAATACACAGGTACGCTGGTGGTTAACAAAGAAAATACAAAATTCAGTTACAACAAAAGAGATTCGGAGACTAGTCTTGAATATATTAAATTTCACATTTATAATTGAAGTGATCAGTACTAACAAAAATGTTATTGCAGATCACATATCAAGATAAAGCTACACAGACTGAAATAATAGAAGAAGATACTCTAGAAAAAATACTCAACACCCTAACTACGCTTTCAATGAAAGTGGACAGTATAGGTAATGAGATAGAAAAGCTAAAGACTAATGAAGATAAACTGAAGTCTATAGCTACAAATCAGCTAACTCAGCAGTGTGCAGAGCTATGTCGATCGGAAGACATTAAAGTTCCAGAGCTAGAAGGAGACGTTGGGACACTCCATAAAACCCATAACATTTATCAATCTACTTCTGCAGGTACAAGCAAAGGAGTTAGTCGACCAAGATACCAGAACATGAATATGAATAAAATATTTGAAAAACCATTTACACCAAAAACACAAAAAGACCACGTGTTCATACCCCCACAAGTTACCACATACCGAGATAGCCTAAACCAAGATAAAAAAGTTTACAACTACACAGCCCAGAAATACATAGAAAATATCTACAGAGTACAAACTTTTCTAAACCTTAACCCCAGAGCTACAAACATCGAAGAACCAAACACCAACTATATAACCCAAAAATTACAAGGATATAACAAACTAATTGCACTACCCAAAACTAACCCAAGCCTAGTAAAAACTTGTTTTGACTATGGACTATTAAACGCCATATACACCCAAGACGGAGAAGAATTAACAGCTATGGAAGAATTACACAAGATATTCACCACCTACAAAAGGATAACGAAAGGAAATCTATTTTACATAAAGTGTTATACTGCATCAGCAGAGATATTATATGACGAAATAAAATCAGTTATACAAGTTGTAAAAATAGGACTAACCAGAGATATGATCATACCAGAAGATATTACACAGCAACCAGAGATACCCAGAATTGAGATACCCGATTTCTACATAAATAAACGACTTATTGGACTAGCTACGATTATCCAAGAACTAACAAATAATTATACTAATGAAAACCCAATATGGAGCTATTATTCGAGAGATCATCAAATGATTTACTCAAATTCAAAAGAGCTACGACAAGCAGATATGAAAGATGTCAGACAATGGATAATGACATTACTCAACCCAGAAAAATAATCTACCGCAAGAGCAATTAAAAAAAGATTTATTTCAGACGGACTACTGACAAGATATTGTAAAATAATTGGACACAAGTATCCAAATCACCAATGTCTAAGATGTAATGGAGAAGATAACATTATTCCAGAATTACATCTAGAATAAAAATCAAGAAGACAAAATATCAGCTGGAAAGATAAGATAAGAAGTAATAATGGAGATATAACAGATACGACAACATCAACGGAGACAAGATATTGAATTCATTGTATAGATTTTTAGTCTTTACGAATTGTAATTATTGCCTATGAAGACTTTTCTAGACTTAACTTTTCTAGACTTGTAGAAATTTTTAAGGCTATAAAGACTTTAGACTTTTTAGGGTACTAGCCTTTTTGACTTATAGGTTAGCATTTAAAAAACGTGTAAAGATGCTTGTAAAGTTTTTTCGTTCTATAAATAAAGGAAACTGAAGGCATTGCAAAGCAAGCCTACATGTGTTGAAGCAATACTCTCTCCAATTCAAATATTTTGCTTAGTTAATTAAAAAACAGACATATTTCAATGAAAAAAGCTATGGAGGAACAAACTTCAGTAATATCGAAACTACCCGAACAAGTATATTTATTTATGATCATGAATAGCTAAATTCATAATTCCCAACAATCATGATATGATAAAATAAATTCATATTAGTTACTTTATAGTAGAATTATTCGAAGAATAATATGTTAAGAAGTTTATTAGCAAAGTGGAAACGGAGAAAAATCCCTAAGAACTATGCCATCCTAAAGGTGAAACCAATGAGGCAAGAAGCCGTGGCGGGGAGTAACCAGAGTAGAGGCGCTGTTTAAGGGAAAAAGTATCCAAATTACCATGCTAATAGTGATCGACGAACATATTATTTAAGAATAATCTAGTATATAGTAATCTAAGATGACCATATTTTGTTATGTACATGGTTGAAGGGAATATTTTGAAAAAAACAATTTTATGAAAATGAATAATTATTTATCTGATGTGATGGTAGATAAATTTAAAATACTTATTTTGTATGCACTTAAAGATATAAAAGTAGCAGATATAAGAAAAGTCATATTAGAAAAAGCATTTGGTGAATGACTAGAGTAAATTAAGGGTTTTCTCAAATTCACCTCCTAGTTCCCTTTTTCATCTCAAGATATGTATGGCTATCCCTCTTTTCGTCATTCCTAATGAATGTCGTACAATATCTTAGAATATTTTTCAAAGAACAAATTAGGGTTAGAGGAGAACTCTTAAACTTTGAGTTCTATTTAGTTCATTATGAAACTTCTTGAACTCTTTATTCTATCCTCCTGACAGTTCTTATTCTATGTGATTTCTATGTATTATTTAAAAAAATTTATGAATGTATGTTGCGCCCAAGCGCCCAAGCAAGTGTATGTGGTCTCACCAAGTAATATAATAGCCTTTACAAGAAAATTATCGATCCCTCAGAGACTTGTGTTAACAACTATCCAAGACTAGTTCACTAATAATTAATTTAGTGTATATGTAACCACAAGAGTTTGCAAGTTATAAGTAATCGTAAACTAAATAATACGATAAAGTAAAGGTTTGAGCAATCACTGAAAAAATCCTAGGGTTAAGGTTTTGTGAACAATCATATTACGTTATAGAACTTGATTGTTTAGGTTAGTTATCTTGGTTGTTAGTTCACAGGATTGATATTATGACTACGGTCTTCCCAACCTCAAATCACCTATCTAAGTTAGCCCCACAACTACATCATCGAGCGGGAATGCAAGAACTAAGTTAAATACATTCATATTTCATCTCGTAATTGAATCAAATAAGGCACTTAGGGATATTCCTATCATAGATGCAAATTATAACTTCATTCAATTAGAATATTACAATCATATTCTATCTATCCCACGTACTATCCTCTTATTCCTCCTTTCGGATTCACGAGATGATTATGTATGTATTATAAGGTTCATGAAGCCTTAAAATAGTGATAATAAGGTTAAATAAACAATCAATAATGATAAACGGCCATACCCAAATCAATTCAAAACAATAGCACTCATGTTCTTGGCCTTAACCCCGAAAAAGGGTGTTCAACCGCACATGGATGTAAACGTAATCACAATGAATGAATACATATTAAAATCCATAAACAAACCAAAGTAATGGAAGAAAAATCCTAATTGAAGTGTTCTTCAGCGTCCCTTCAAGTCCCAATGTCGTCCAAGGTGTGTAACATAATGACTAAGAGTCCTATTTAGAGGAGGACAAAAATTGATGATTTCAACCTAAGGGCTTGCCACACCAATATTGTGCCATCTAGGCAGCGTAGCACGTCAAAAATGTGGAGGGATACTGAAAATTGACATCCACAAAGTTTTCAAGGGCGTGACACAACCTTATCGCGACACCTAGGAAGCGTGGCACGCCAAGCACTTAAAAAACAAACAACTTTTCCAAGCTTTGTTCCATGCTTTTGTCTATTCCTTCCAAGCTTTTTAGAGTTGTTTCCACTTGATTTCCAGCTGTACATCAACTATATATCATCATGATCAACTACCCAAGTTTCCTACAGCATTAAACACCATACATTAGAGCACAAAATGACATACAATTCAAGACAATGAACTAGTAAAGGTCATAGCTCAAGCTAAGAGTACTAGCTTTTATCCTTTGATTTTAACTTTGTGTTTTGACTCTAAATTCACTGTGAACACACTTTGAACATTATAATCAATTGTTTTAACACTTAGGTGCTCAATTATCTCCTTAACAACTCACTAAGCACAAAAAAATCCTCTAAACCAAGCTGAATAAGCCTGGATCACAACATTAAGGTACATAAATCCACCTCAGATTATCAGCCCATACTTAAAGCCTTGTTCGTCCTCAAAAAAATATTTACTCCAAGCATCATAATCAGGGCTGACTCCATATATTAACAACAAGTAAGACATTAAAGCTAGCACTATAATGACTATATGAAATGCAAGTTGTCACACTAAGCATGTTATTCACACAATTGAAAGCTCATGAATACTATTCCAAAACATCCTAGCCTCAAGAATTGGCAAACTCATGCATAGTACTTAGTCAAAGAAATCATACAAATCATCAAACTATCATTGAACATGTGCCCTCAACACAAGAGAGTTACCCATAATTACTCACATAGAAGCAATTTGTCAAAGAATGGGTCCAAGAATCAAATTACCTCACTCCCACAAAGAATTAACAAATTACACAAGATGAACCATAGACTTTCCCTTAGTGTATTATGCCACTAATATCAGAATATTAGGACATAAGATCAAATAGGTCTTTGAGGATTTGTAATGTAGGCTAAATGACGGGTAGGAACTATTCTGGCTAGTATTAGTGACTATCTCCCTAAGCGCTTTAATACATCAAATGAACAATATGAACACTCTATTAACAAATAATGTCTACCTCATTCATCTACACCCATATTTTTTTTTCCCTATCTCATTAAGCTAATTCAAATACACTGCAGAAGGGAATATTCTATTTAATACATTATTTAATTTTGAACAATCTTTATTCTTTTCATTACACAACTCCCAAGTCCCAACCTCAATATACATCAATTCTCAACACTAATAGCTATGTTTTGGGGGCTTCATTTTCACCCTTTCTTTATTTGTATTTCAACTCCTTAACTTAATTAATTTTCAACTAAAATGCTTAGGAGCTTTGGATCAAATGAAGGTTAATCAAGGAAGGGAACATGCTACATATGAATATACCAAAGAACACAGGCTAAAAGTTGAACGAGGTTAAATAAGATTATGCATAAGGGTAGATAAAAGAGGGTAATATCATGTCTATCAAAGAAAGACCTGTATCATCTCATAAACTCACACTCTTTATTTTGCTTTGCATACACACCAAGCAAGTGCTAGACATCACATGTGATAAGGAATACACAAAACCTCACTTCACATATGGCACTTCCTCAACTCAAATAGGATCATTATAAACTCTCAACCAAACAATCACACGAATTCATAATTAAGCCAACGATGTACAAGAGTCATAAACTCGAGTCAAGGAGTCTCAAAAGTAGTAATTCACACAAACAACATGCTTTTACACACAAAACCCACTTGCATCATGTAATCATACATAACTCCAACCAGTACATCTCACTTATCTTAATCATAAAAAAAATTAAAATTTACTCCTAAAAAGAAAAAGGATACTGGGTTCAAAGGGTGCCCTAGTAGAAAAGAACTAAAAAGAACAACCACGGAGTGGGTGAAGTGTGCACCTAGTAAACTGACCTAACTAACTAAAAACTAAGAACTAAAATAAAAATATTTTCATAGTTTTTCAAAAACTTTTAAATTTAATCCCAAAACAAAGAAAACAACGAAGACTCAAGACCCCACAACATCACTTCACCTAAAACCATGGGAATTTCCCCACCCTACACTTAAAAATCTACTTCGTGCCCATAGTAAACTCAGAAGTAGAGATAGAAATAATCCCTAAGGTCTCTAGGCCTAGTTAGCAATATATTTATACATCAAGAGGGTTTAGGGACCCCACACTTTGTCTCTACCATGCTCCGTAGCTTCGATCTCTTGTACTCAGACTTTTCTTCAACTTGTGACTCAACAAAAATAAAAACTACGTGAAGTAAAATATAAAATACTAAAAATAAAGTCTAGCTTAACTTGGGTTGCCTCTCAAGCAGCGCGCCTAATTTTGTATCGTGAGACACCCCAACATCACTACTCAATCGAATTCCTTCATCTTCTTCATCTTACTTGGAGGCCATCTTCTTATTTGTTTCTAACCTCTTTAGTGTGTACTCTCAAGGTCAATAGCTTTCTTAATAATATCATTTTCAGGATCATCAATCATCATCATTTCAGGCTTAGGTGGTGGCTCAGGCAACTCAATAAAACTATTTGAAAAAGTTCTTAGTGGTGCACTTTCTACCACTCCACACTTATCTACTTTATCAGTGTAATCATATATAAATATTTGTATTTGAAAGGTGGATTAAGTGGCTTATAAACTTTGAAAACCACATCTTCATCATCTAATCTCATTGTGAGAGTGGCCTCTCTCACGTATATTAATGCTTCTCTCGTGGCTAAGAATTGGCACCCAAAATGATCGGCACCTTATAATCTATGTCATAATCCTAAATAATAAAATTAGAAGGAATTACAAACTTACCAAACTTTACAAGGACATTCTCAATTATTCCATTGGGCTTTACTATGGTCTTGTTCGCCAATGGCAGCATCAAAGGACATGGTCTTGGCTAACCCAGCCCAAGATTTTTTAACATGGGCAGAGACATCAAATTTATACTCGCCCCTAAGTCACTCAAGGCATGGACTACTTCACCGTCACCAATCTGTATGGGAAAGGTGAAACTCCCTAGGTCCTTAAGCTTCTCGGGCATCTTTTTTACTACCACAGAGTTGCACTCTACTGCCAATGCCACCGTCTTAATTTACTGTAGCTCCACTTTATTAGTCACCACATCCTTTAAGTACTTAGCATACTTAGGCATTCCCTGCAAAATATATAAAAGATAAAGGTTAATGTGAAGATCTCTAAATATGTCAAAGAACTTCTTGAAGCAAGCATCCTCCTTGGCTTTCATTAGCCTTTATGGAAACGGTGGTGGTGGTATTTTATTCTCAACATATTTTGCTTTCGTGTACTCAGACTTCCCTAAATTTGTAGCAACTTTGTCTGTAACCGATTAAGGAACCAACTCTGCAGCAACCTCCTTATTTTTCTTTAGAGGCTTGTCATTAAGCTCCTTACACTTCTCAAGGCAATTCTCATTACTTGTTTCGTAGGTTTATTATCACTTAGTAAACCACCTTGAGGCCTGGTATTCTGTATCTACTGCAATTTCCCCAATTACTACTCTAACTACTTTTAAGCTACTTGTTGATTTTTTATTTCAGTAGCCATATGTTCTTGGTTGGCCAAAATCTTTTTCAGCGTCTCTTTAATGTTACTGGACTGAGTAATATGTTGCTGCTAAAACTAATGCTTTAGGTTGTTGCCCCAAGGATACATTGGCTAAGTCTGCTACTTTTGGTTATGTCCATTACCATAATTCAGTTTTTATGCATTGCCCACAAAGTTTGCAGACTCCAAATTTGAACCACAAATGTTTGCAAAGTGGCCAATATTGCCACAAGTATCACAGCAGACCGGAACCAGCTGCACTTCATCAACCTGAGCCTAAGGTTATTGCATACCCAACTTGTTGAATTGATTCATCATTTGATTATGCATGCTGAATTGATTCATCATTTGATTATGCATGTGGCTATCAACTTCAATAATACCCACAACCTTTTTCACTAAGCTCCTTAAAGTATCACCATGCCAATTTAGATTTCCTTCTGAAATCTATTTCAATAAGGTGTGTAGCTCATCAGAATTCTTTTCCAAAGCCTAACTACTTGCAGCTGAATCAAGAAAATTTTTTATGTTATAGTCAAATACCTCGATAAAGGTGTGAGATACTACCTTATTAGACTACTGGTGATGTGGGCAGTCTCGAAGATAAGCTTTTAACCTCTCCCAATCATGATATAGGTTCTCATCTGGCCTCTGCTTAAACCTCAAAATCTCACTGCAAAGTCTTGCAGTCTTTCCAGATGAGAGGAATCAAATGAGAAACTTTCAAACCAAGTCATCCCAATTTGTGATTGAACCTATAGGCTCAACGTTTAACCACTTTTTTGCTTCCCCAAAATGAAAAGGGGAAGAGTTTCAGCCTTACATAATCAGTCGCCACACCCGTAGGATGAATATGTCACTAATTTCTAGAAAGTTTTGCAGGTGGACTATTGGATCTTCATGTGATATCCTAGTGAATTATCCACTATTGTACAAGAGGTGCACCATGTTCTGATTCAGTTCAAATCTACCAGTAGGAGACGGTCTTCAAATAATGCAGGTCATATTAGCTATGAATGGAATTGCCCCTTTGCGTACTATCCTGCAGGATGATGGATCCTAAGCCTTAGAAGCAGGAATATTTTATTCCTCGTGAATTTGTGGGATACGGTAGTGAAGGACTGTTTCTCTTCTCTGTTAATATAAGCATTACTTAGGCTCGATGTCTAGCTCAACTAATTCACAGTCCTTTGCCAGCTTACTATCCTATTAACCCATTGCCTGCAAATTCAAAAACCAAGACCAAATGAAAAACACCAATAAAATCAAAAAGTAAAACTAAACTAAGGAAGTTACCAATTTAAAAGTCCCCTACAACGACACCAAAAACATGTTGCGCCCAAGTGCACACAAAAGTGTACGTGGTCTCAATAAGTAATATAATGGCCTTTTACAAGCCAAGTATTGATCCCTCAGAGACTTGTATTAACAATTATCCAAGACTAGTTTACTAATAAGATTAATTCAGTGTATATATAACGACAAGATTTTGCAAGTTATAAGTAACCATAAACTAAACAATACGATAAAGTAAATATTTGAACAATTTATCAGAAAAGCCCAGGGTTAAGGCTTTGCAAACAATAATACTATATTATATAACTTCATTGGTTAGGTTATTTATCTTGGTTGTTAGTTCACAGGGTTGATATTATGACTATGGTCTTTCAAACCTCTAATCACCTATCTAACTAACCCCTACAACTGCATCGTCAAGTGGGGATGCGCAAAATAAGTTAAACGCGTTCGTATTTCATCCCATAATTGAACCAAATATGAAAATTAGGTATATTTCTATCCTAGATGCAAATTATAACTTCATTCAATTAGAAAATTACAATCCTATTCTATCCATCCCACGTTTTATCATTTTATTCATCGTAGTGGGTTCACAAGATGATTATGTATGTATTATAAGGATTATAAAGTCTTAAAACAGTGATAATAAGGATAAATAAACAACCAATAATTATAAACAACCATACCCAATGAAATCCACAATAATAGCACTCATGTTTTTGGCCTTAACCCCGAAAAGGGGTGTTCAGACATTCATGGTTGTAGCTGTAATAACAATGAATGAATACATGTTAAAATCCATAAAAAAACAAAAGTAATGGAATAAAAACCCTAATTTTAGTTTTCACCAGCCTCTCTTCAAGTCCTAAGGTCATCCAAGTAGTCTAACATAAAGATTAAATGTCCTATTTATAGGAAGACAAAATTGCCTATTTCAATCTAAGGGCGTGCCACGCCAATATCACGCCATATAGGCCGAGTGGAACACAAAAAATCCAGAGGTATACTATAATTGACATCCAAAAATTTTACAAGGGCATTCCACGGCCTTATCACGGCACCTAGGCAACATGGCACGCCAAGCACTTCAAAAATACCCAACTTTGCCAAGCTTTGTCCCATGCTTTTGTCCATTCTTTCCAAGCTTTATGGTGTTGTTTCCACTTGATTTTCAGATTGTAAATCAAATATATATCATATTTATCAACCGCCCAAGTGTCCTTCAATATCAAACACCACACATTAGAGCACAACACGACATACAATTCAAGAAAATGAACTAGTAAAGGACATAGCTCAAATTAAGAGTACTAGCTTTTGTTCCTTGATTCTTAACTTTGTGTTTTGACTCTATATTTACTATAAACACACTTTCAACATTATAAGTGACTGGTTTAACACTTATGTGCTTAATTATCTCATTAACAACTCATTAAGCACAAGAGAAGTCCTCTTAACCAAGCTAAATAAGCCCAAATCACAACACTGAGGTGCATAAATCCACCTCAGATCAATGTATATGAAAACTGAATTACCTTTGTTTACATCCTAAGTCTTTACAAGCTTTCTATTATGTGCATCCATGAAAGTTTCTAAATTATAAAACTTGTATATATTTAATCATGTTTATGAATTATCATGTTTATGAAATACATCTCATGGTTTATGAGCTTATCTCATATTTTAATGAAGCTACCTTATTACTGATTACAAGTTTACCTTGTGAATTTAATCATGAATTGAAATAAATATTTTTATTTTAAAAACCTAATTTCAATATTTTCATATGATTGTAGAGCACAAGGGCTCGCAAACATGACCCTTTTTATGAATTTGAGAATAAGGGCTCACTAATATGAAAAATATATGATGTTTAGGGAAAAGGTTCATCAACAAAATATATTCATGATATGATTTGAGAAAAAAACTCACCAACAATATGCTTTTATGATATGAATTTGCATCAACACTCCATAACATGACTTTTCAATTTATTTTAAAGATAACATTATGAGCATATCATCATAATCCAATAGTTGAGGTCATGATGAAACCTACCTTGAACAAGCCTTGGTAGGTAAAGCCAAAACCCACAATAGAAATGAAAAATCAAATAATAGAATAAATAATTCAATTCGAGACTTCTACAATAAAGTCATTCCATGAATATGCAAATAACATAAATATCCTAAAACAAAATACTTAAAAACCTCAAAATTTGGTGTCATAAGTGTGAAGAGCATCTAATATTAATCTAAAACTGAGCAAGACGTAAGTCTATCTTTAAATATAAATAAAGACAAATAGGATATAATGAGGTCGAATGTGTGCCCTGATGTTGGAGCTCACCAGTACCTTAAAATATCAACCTCTCACTGAAATAGTCATCTATGATGAATCATAATCGTAGTGGGATCTACACCAAAAGGGCATAGAAGTAGAAGTAAGTACGATTCACTTGTGCTTAGTACATATCATAGGCTGATTAAGCAAAGTAGAAAACTAAATAAGTAATGAATACTTTGATTTCGATTCTACTACATATAGAAAAGTTCTCAAATGATAGCTCACACCAATCTCCTAAAAATTTCTATGATATAATATCGAAATAAGAATGACTACACACAAAGTATAAGGAAAAGTAAGTAAAACCAAGGACACGATAATAAACACATAAAAAAAATACAATGATGCAATGCAATGCAATAATGATAGGATAATGATAATGTAAGTCATCATATGACTTTTCATATACAACTTTTGAGCCCCAATACTTCAAGACAAGATCCATGGGGGGTTCATAACCTATATAATTTCTCAAAACTTAAATATCATATCTCAATCACTTTACCAGTATAATTCACGGTCAATGATTTTATAACATGTCTCATTTTCTTTAAAAATCAATAATTCTCAGTGGTACCAATATCTCATGAATATGTATGGATGAAATAAGGATGTAATACTCATAACCAATAAGCATGAAGTAATAATTAATTCAATACAGGTATAATAAGCTCAGAATTAACTTAAAATGTAAAAAATTCATAATATCAGCCCTCACTCAGTACAATTTGATAATAGCCATATAAGACATAAATAATATAATTTCAAACACCTCACTCGAGTATCATTATAATGATAGAGAAAAATAAAGCTGAAATACAACCTATAATATCTATTTAAGCTCCCTCACAAGCATAATGTAATGACCCTACCAGTCATTTCCTTATTTTTGTACATTTTCAGTGTTTTACGCCTTCCCACAGTGGTTACAGGTCATTTATAACTTGCCAAAATTTCATTTCGATTATCGAGTAGTTCATTTAGAATTTAGGCTTATTTTCCTATTTTAGAGCCATCATTGTTAAGGAAATGGTATTGGATAAAACTCCTAGTAAATGATCTCAGATGATAGTTTTAATAGTGTACAGCTCCAGAATATTAATTTAAGGCTAGGGGGATCAAGTCCTTTAGACTCATTTTAGGATATTGGGTGGATTTTATAAAAAATAGAACATAGGTGTGGGGCCAGTATTCAGTTAAAATAATTTAGTATGAAATTTTTAATGGTTCTATTGAGTCCAGAATATCAAATTTGGTATGGTAGCATAGTTTATTTGCACGCACGAGGTTTTGAACGAATATTGAGCACCCGATCGAGGTCCATTTGGACTTAGAAAAATCTGATTCCTCAAGTTGGTAGTGCAACCACTTAAGCAGCGAAATGACTATCTAAGTGTCAATCACTTTAGTGATATTAAGTTGCTTTAGCAGCCTTGGCTATTTGGTTGATGGCCGCATAAGTGCTCCTTGTTAGCTTTAGTAGACATCTATTTAGTGGTCAGGATCCCTCTTTAGCGACCCCTACCTTTTCTTGCCCGATTATTCTAGCAGACTTGTGCCTCTTAAACGGTAGTTTCTTAAGTAATCGTGACCACTTTAGCGGCACCTAGGGTGTAAATACCCCTTTGTCACCCGAATTTACCATTCATTTCCCAACCTTTTTCCTTTATTTTTGAGAGCTTAGAGCTTTGAAAGTATGGGTAATCAATCATTGAAGCTAGGGCAAGTTAGCCAAACACTCCTTGGTCATTTTTCTTTGTTTTCCATCCTTTTTAATTGTAAGTTCTTAGAATTTAGGTCTTAAAACCCTTAGACTTTAGGGGATGATCTGGGCCCTGATTTATTCTACATTTGTGCTTAACTTTTGAGCATACATTGCTTGTCCTTTGGGGGACCTCATGATGAATTCAATTTTAAGTTTTGTTTACGGGCCTCGTGGGCCTTTTATTAACCCAAATTCCAATCTGACTTTTTATATTGCTTATGGGTCTCATTTTACTGATATTTGACGTGTAGATTATAAATTTTATAGTATGGTAGTGTGTCAATATTGTGGAGCAAAGAAAAGTGATTTGTGGATAATTCAAGAATTATGGATCAACATCGAGGTAGGCTATTGTCTATTTTTCTTCATGAGATGGTGTATAGTTAGATTACATACTAGGTAAGGAGGATAATACAACATATTTATGACCAGTGTATTATCCCCTACCTAGTTAGGGAGTTTGTAGATAGAAAGGTGAACCGACCCTTAGGATGAAATACTTGTTAATAAAATCCTATCACCCTAGATTATATACATGTAAATTATAGTTCGATATTAAGGATCCTTTAGTATAGACCTACTATTTGACTTACAGAATTGGATCATAGTTTCTCAGATTATAGTATTACTATTATGTTAGTTATATACTTAGACCTGAGGTTGTGGTTACGATACTAATTGGATCCAGGTTAGAATTCTATCCTTATAAAAGACATGAATTTATTAAGTAAATGCTTATGGTTGTATTGTTTGGATATTGTTGATGGTACACATACTTTTAAGTGCATTCATGCTTACTTAGTGTTACGATTCCAACCAAAATTATGATTTTACTATTGTCTTCTAAGAAGGGATTTATTTCTAACTTTTCACTAAAAATAGATTCTTGTTGAATGGGAATGGTACCACCTTATTTACTGATTTATGAGCTTTCAAAAATCAAGATAATGTCTTAGAAATTAGTTTGAGATTGATTCCAGTCCATGATTTATCCACTCTATTACCACTAATATTTACTTCGATTGAGATAGATTCTGACCTTTTTATGCTTTTATGATTATTTAGTCCTGAAGTTGATTTAGGGCAATGGATACATAGACTTACACTCTTTTAGTCACAATTTGAGTCTGTGTACTTATTATAATATACATCTCTTTGATACTAGATGGATTAGATTAATGGTCATGATTATTAGTAGTCTTAGATCAGGGCCTGACATTGTATATGAATATTCTAGAATCCCCAAGGGCCTCTTTGTCTATGAGCCACAGTGCCGGAGAAGAGAGGTCGTCGTAGGTCTTACCTTTATGAGTTGTTAAGCTAAAGGAGATGCATACACTTTGTACATTATAGCACTTAAATCAGATATAGTACTATGGATTTACATTATGTTCATTCATACATATGCATTAGTGTCACGACCTGAGGCTACCCCCTAGTCGCAACAATGGTGCTTATGGCCACAAGTGACCGAAAACTAACCCATGACCTCGTAACTACTATGAGTACTGGAAAAAATAGTAATACATCACATATGCGGAAAATAAGTAATAGTGCTTAACTCACGCCCATAACTGAGGGGTGAGACGGTCGTTGTCAAGTAACCCAACGTAAATTGGGGCCAAATCTCAAGGATGAATGCTATAGACTTCTAACCTACTGGTATTCAAGTTACTATAAGGTTACCCGGAATGCTAATGGAAATAAAATGCATAAGTAAATGGGGGGATTTGTTTGAAAATTCTTCAAACATACTTCAACAAGTATATGGTGAATGCTATCTTTGGTTTGAATTCAAAGTTTGGAGACATCTTGGGATTATGTCTCCTTAGAGGTAAATCATATGGGACAATGTTGGTTTATCATGGGATTTAGTTTTAAATTAATGGATAGGCTAGGTCAAAGATCATAGGGGTCAATCTTTCGACAAAACCCCAATGATTTCACCCATTGGCCCTTTAGCACCTAACAAGTGTGGAGTTTATATAGCCACCCAAAACCTCAACCAAGTATCCCTATTTCTAAGATGATGCTCTTGACATGATTTACACTCCCTAAACACTTATTTCTAAGATTGCAAAGGGTAGTAAACCATAGACTAAGTTGTTCACCATTGCTTTGTACCCCTATAACCCTCTTTCGAGGATGCTATGGGTTATCTAATACTCACCTAAATCCCTCTATCAAGGATTAAAAAGGGTTTTTAGTGCTTGGAGATTTCACCTATCAAACCCATTTGGATATTTGGTGTTTTCACCCATCAAATTGAAACACATAAGCTCAAGTAATAGTGAAATCCATACTCAACAAGTAAAATCCATGCAAACACAACAATACCCACACATAATCACACTCTAGTTCAACATAATCCTAAGACCAAATTATTTAGCTACTCATGAAGAAATTAAAGAGAGATATACCATGTGGGTCAATCAAAGCATTCATTATTCAATAATTAACTAAGAAATTTACGCCTCCAAAATTCATTACACACTTGCCCGATTAGAGTTTCAAGCTTAGAACTTAAAACTCACTTATGAGATAAGCAATACCCAAAGAAGAAAGGGATTTTGCTTATATATGATTTGGGATTCGTCCATGATATTTTACAATTTTGTCCTAGGGCCAGTTCCCGTTGATTTGTAATTGTGTGTGTTTGATCATGATAGTAGTTACGCAACCACAGTTAGGTTTTGGGATCGTGCTTTGCTGACCACCTAGACCAACGGTGACCAAATTTTGAGGACCCCGATCGCGGTAATCGAGGCTGACTACTTTAGGTTTCCAACTGCACTCCTTTTGCTTTCATTTGCTCCCCTTTTAGATTTATTTCACATATGCTCACCTTCTTCACTTTATATCTACAAAATATAGGTGTTAGTGCACTTAGATCTGGATAATGCCTTATTTTCCAATACTAAACATGGTAGTATGTGTGTATAATTTGTACGAATGAGTGGTAGGTTACCACTCATCAATATCCCCAACTTAGACATTTGCTTGTCCTCAAGAAACACTACCTCTTACCATGAGACCTTTATCATGTGTGCCCTTGTTTATGTTCCCAATGACCATGAAGACTCAAACTTGGTTTCTACCATAAAAAGCTTTCACACATGGATAGAAAAGTATTATCAATGCCCCTCATCATAAGATAGAGTGACAAAGGATGCAATGGATCTTAGGGAGCGACTATGTGACAATTACTAACACTCTATAAGTGACTCACAAGACACCTTCAATTTGTTATACTTCCACTTATCTCATTAAGTAGAAGATGACAAAATCACCCACCTTAATTAATTCACATGCCCCATAAGGAAGGAAGGTTCACACACCTAGTTACCACTTATGCAATAAGGAAAATTAAGGGCAATCACTCACTCTCTCAAGGAATTCTCCATGATACAAGTACCATGCCATAGGCTTGCCCTTATTTTCAATCGCCACTACAATGACCACACTTGGTTAGAAATCACAAAAGGCTTTTAAGCTTGTAATGTAGGTTTAGGGTAGGGTAGGATGAAAATTTTGGACAACAAGATTATACCCTCCTTTAAATTTTACATCAAATTCTCATCACTCTTTGCTTATTGGGCCACTTTTTTTCCTTGTTGCTTTACCTACTTTATCTCTTTTGCTTTACTCAAAATATTTCACCTCTTTTCTTTAATTTGTATGCTTGCATCAAGCTTCATGCACTCATTCTTTTGATGAACTATCTTTTCCTTCAAAGAAAAATGCTTACTTGCTAGGCTTGTAGGTTCTTTTCCTTTTTATGGCTTTGTGGCTCAATAGGTACTTTCTTATCTTTCCATCACCCCAACATAGGCTTTTGGCCTCACTGTCTATTCTTAGGTTCAAAGAGGATAGGTTTCAAGAGAGGATGAATAGAAGGGTCACGACTTATAATGTGGTTAGAGACAAAAAAGTCCAAAGGGTTAAAGAGGGTGACTAGGGGTAACTCATATGTATTGGAAGACATTTTAGGATAAAGTAGGTTTCCAAAATCACAAAATGGGCTATGATCATTTTACCCACCAAGCACAATAAAAATTTAGTTTTGAAAGACTAATGGGGCATGTTCTAGATGGTATAAGTACACATGAGATTTAGAAAATTAAGCTCATACACACGACATGTTAATATTGTAAAGAGGGGGTCAATTGTTCTCCTCGCTTGAGACAAGGTTGGAGTATCCCCTATTTTTTTGCAATCAACTTATAGAGTCAAATAAAGAGAGAGAATTTTATCACAAAGTTGCTCACATCCATGCCTTCGACTTTATACAAAAAAAATTTTGATGGAGGGGGGGGGGGGGTACTTGCTTTTGTTCCTGAATCATGCATAATTTGCTGGTCATGGCAACAATCTAAGCTATCATCTTACATTGCAAACTATAGTATGGGAAAACTTACATATGGTTATTAAGAATTCAATAATGGGTGTGAATATGAACCCTAATCATCGATGCCACAGGTACTCAGACTTCCCTTGCATTTATGGTTAGAAACTAAAATTATGGATCAACAAAATAAGAACAATATAACTAATCCATGTAGGTGTGAGCACCATCAGAGTGCCCAAATATTACAACCTAAATAAAAAGTAAGAATTATCTAAAAGAGTAGAAAAGTATGTAAAATATCAATAATACATATCCAAATCAAATAAATAAGGAGACACCCCTAACTTAAAAGGTAGAAGTGCCCCCCTGCATAAATAATTAAGAATAAAAGAGATAAGGGTACTCCCTGAATCTGCATCAAGGGCTTCTATCACTCTCGGACCCTGCATCATCATCATCTTTCTCAAGATCTGACCATTTAGCCGAGGCCTCATTATCACTGTCTACCCAAGAAGTAGGAAGCCTTCTTCAAAGTTTCAAAACCTTCCATAGACCCTTCAACCCTTACCATATCTTGGTAAAGAAATCGTTTCTCTTTTTATCCCTAGTGATCATATTTTTATGTGCGCTCCGAAGGTCCTGGTGTGATGCCATCAAAGAGAAGCAAGCTTCCTCAAGCCAGTCAATAGTAGATTTTCTTCTTCTTTTGGTTCTCCTTGTACTCATCATAATTAGCACGTGACACATATGAGTGATGGGTGGTGGAGGGCTCTCCCAAAACTTGAGGCAAGCAAGCCATAAGCTCTTTAATGGTCACAATATTAATTCCAATCTCTTTAAGAGGTCCCATGGTGGTTTTCCTATGAGGCTCGGGTTCGCTACATGTTGGCTCTTCCAAGTTGTTCTTTCTTTTCTTACTTTTGCCTGGTGCGCCCTCTTCTCTAATATTCAATGGGTAGATGGGGTGCTAGGATGCATATATGTATCACTAACATACTCTTCCACCCCTTCTCGCTTACAAAGCTTAGTAATCAGAAAGGGGTAGAAAAGATTTATACAATCGTGGTTTTTGAAATAATCTATTTTATTGACCACGAGTTTACTAACATTAAAAGGGATGCCATCTAGAATACAAGCAACCATCCGAGCATGCAATTTAGGAATTGCTATCATGTGGGTGAAAGGAGACACTCAGCTACAAATGATGTGCAACCATATCCGAGCCTCAAAAGTGAAGTCATTCATGGAGATATTTCTTTTAGTTTCGGTCCATTGGACTTTCTTTCCCAAACATAGCCGTTGTACCAACCAATTCCATGATTTATACCCCTTTGCTTTAAATTCACCCATGTCTACCTACTTGAGCCCATAAATATCATTGATTTGCTTAGCCTCAACTTTTACCGACTTTCCCCGTATCTTTATAATCACATTGAGTGGATCTGAGAAAGATACTTCACTAATATTGGCATAAAATTCACGGACCTATTATTCATTTGCAAGGCATAGATCTGGGGCAAAGCATTTCCACCCTGTGGCTTTAAGTTTGTTGTGAAAAGTTGGTACCTTCTTCGATACATTTTCTAAAAAAATTTCTCTTTCCAAAAATGACTTTGTCTTTTAAAGATCATGTAGTAGTGAGTGTGGAATTCGGGTACCATAAATTTGATGTGATCAAACTTATCCATGAGGTTTTCCTGAAAGCCCTAACACACATTATATCTTTCAATGTCATTTAAATCATGCAAGATGTTCTAGATTGATCATTCAAGTTCATTAGACTAGGTGCTTGGGGTTGCCTATAAAAATTAGAAGTACAGGATTTTTGACATGAAAGGAACCTGCCCTCAGTTACCACGATAGTGGATTAGAACTGTATCCACATTACTGCGGTCGCGGTCTATGACCATGATCGCGACACCTGAGACTGGTTCCATGTCATTTCTACATGTTCAACTTCCTTCTAATTCTAAAATACTAGCATGTTCTATAATATGGATGCAAAGGTCATGTGAACAATGCTACCGGAGTATGTGAATATTCCCTTCAAAAATAAATGCCACTATTGAAAGTTCATTTGAGCAATTTATCATATATAAGGTGTGCATATCACATTCGTCTACCTTTTTTTTACACACTATTTGGTACTTAAGATTTCCCCTCTTATGTGCACACCTAAATCAAGCAACCAACACCACAACAATAATAAGTATGACCATATGTAAAGCATAACAATTAAGACTTTATGCCTTTTCTTAATCATGCACTCAATGCCCTATTTTAAAAAATAAAAGCAAGGATTCATGCCACCCACTAAAGTTTTAATGTAAGAGGGATATGCATGGAGGTTATTTAAGAGCTTACAACTTGGCCAAAAGTATAGCTTAGATTTGAGAGTACAATCTTAAAAAGGGAGTATAAGGGAAATGAAGGAGACTAGGGGTTAAATAACTGAAATGACTACGACCGCGTTAAGGGGCCGCGACCCCGGACACCCTTGTGTCCGTGAACGCGCATTGTGGCCACGACTGTGGTAACTGAGAGTAGTTTTTACTCCTCTATTTTTCCCTGTTCAGCATTTTACTCAATTTTTACGGAATTTTCCCTGTTTGGATTTTCAAAGAATACTTTCACAATTTCCCCATTTAAAGCTCATTCAATGCATTATAAAATGCCATAAATGCATGGATTATTAAAATGTAAAGATAACATCTAAACTACGAGAACATAGCAAAAAAGGATACGAGCTACTCTTATGGCATTTGTGGGTTGCCTCCCACCTAGCGCCTTCGTTATCATCATAGAATGATGTCTTTGTTCTTTTGATCTCATAGAAGGTCCTTAAATGCCTCATCTTTCACTGTCTTATTTTCAACCTCCACCACGGATACTACTTGGAGCTCCACGGGTTTTTTCTTTGACTTGCAAATTTTGAATGAGACCTCATCTTCTGGAACCTGAAATTTTATCTCCACTAACTCTAGATTGACAATGGCTCTCTCTGTGGCCAAGAAAGGGCGACCAATAATAATAGGCACCTCTTGGTCCATCTCACAATCCAATACAATGAAATCTGATGAGAGAATGAATTTGTCCAACTTTATGAGGACATTAAACAATGTACCCACTGGCCTTTTTGTAATACCCCATATTTCCTTAGCTTAAGATTAACTCTCAATTCATGAGTTATCCAATATAAAAAATTTTAAATGCTCATTATTTTCTAGTTTAGATCCTACCATTGTGTAGGAAATTAAATCAGCTTTCCAACGATATAAAATTTGCCTAAATCTGATAACCGGGTAAAATGTTATGGCTGTTTTAAGTTTCAGTCATTAAACACTGTAATTCAGCTAGTAGCGCATCGCGGAGTAAGCCAAAATGACAATTGTCAGTTTCCAGTGAGGTATCATGATATCAGCGCATTATGCATAAGCTCATTTTCATATTTATAAATTTCAGTGAGCCAACACGATTGTACCGCGTCGCGTCGAGCTTTCACGTCCCATTCGGTATTGTAACATGATTCCACTATGTTGTGCCACTAGCCACATTCCTAGTAGTCATTTTCCAGTGGCTTGGCATGATAGCGGCGCGTCTCACCAAGGTCCAAAATTGGTTTTTTTAGTTTGAACTTTTAAGTCATTCTCAGGGGTAAATGGGTATTTTTCTATGGCCCTAATCAGTCAAAACATGAAATTTACCCCTAAATAACCCATTATCTCATTATTTATTCACTTTATTCAAAGATTAAGTCATTCTCTCTCAAAAAAGGGCTAAACCCTAATTTCAAGAAACAAGAGCAAAAATCAAGAGTCTCTCCAAGAACCTTCAAGAATTAACAATTTAAGGTATGTTAGGTGTTCATCTATGGGTTCCTTTCACCCATAGAGTCCATGAATCTATTTTCAAAATACAAGATTGTTGAATCATGAACTTCCATGATTGAATTGAATTGAATTCATGTTCATGTTATTGTTGGGTTTTAGTCCATGATTAAATTACATGCTTTTATGAAATTAATCATTTTATGTGTTGAATTACATGATCTTCATGATAAACCATTCAATTTGCAAGTTGATGATGTAGCCTTAATAACTATATATTTTAGTTATTGTATAACCTAAGCATACTCCCCATGTGTTTGATAAAATGCCTATGTGAATGAAATAGTGTCATTATAACATGATAGCATGTATTCCTCATTCATGTATAAGTAGATGCATTACAAATATTTGATTAAATGCCTCTATGAGTGAATTATGGACAAGTGTACATTGTTATGTATTTTAAGATTATGCTATGCCTTTCTTTTATGCTATTGAGTCTTGGGGGTATTTAATACTAGAAAATTTAGCTGTTTACCTAGAGCCAGTGTCAGTTACAAAATCTCAGTCATATCATGATCAGTAGTACTCTCAATCAATTACAAAACTCAATAGAACTCAGTTAGTTACAAAACTCAGGAAAACTCAGTAAACTCAGTATTCAGTCCAGTCCAGTTCAGTATACTCAGTTTAGTGTCTTTCAATTATGAGTAGGATTCAACATCGAGTAAACCCAAGGATGGGGGATCACCATCCAGTAGAGGGTGTGATCCTTAGAAGCAATCTTTGAGTTTCAGATTACGTACCAGTGTAGGTTGAGACATCAAACCTACAGTTGAGGGTTGATGAGGTATTTTAACCTGCCAGATGAGGGATTCAACATTCTCATTAGAGTACCTACCAGATGAGGGTAACTCTCCAATTTTTTTACTTGAGGCATGGTACAATGCCCTTCCAACTAGGGTCATAGGTTGGACCCTAACTCAATTATCTTCTCTTATTTAGGGCATTTTGGTTAGATGATTACCTCCCACAGTCTCAGTTTCAGTCTTTAGAATAGAACTCAGTTCAGTTCTACAAGATTAGGACCGTCAGGTACAGTCAATCTATATTAGTAACTCAGTTATCAGTAACTTCAGATATCAGTTACTCAGTATCTGAACTTAAGACTTAGCTTCAGATAAGCTTAGTCACATTATTTATTTATATGCACAGTAGTGCACTTTTGGTTTTACTGCAGTATCAGTTATCCATGTACTCTCATGTTCAATTACTCTATATCATATAGTTTGTTATTGTTCATGCATATGAACCCTTGCATTCAGCCTTACCTCATCTAGCATACCAGTACATTCCACGTACTGATGCATACTTTTTCTTTATGCTATGATGTCTCATATCATAGGTTTGGATGCTCAAGTTCCCAACCGCGCATAGACAGATTCAGGTTCAGCCATCAATATCAGCTTTAGTAGTGAGTCCTCATCTATCGAGGATATTTTTTATTTTATTATTATATTAGATTTAGTATTTTAGTAGATGGAGTTAGTTGGGTGATTGTCCCATAAACGCCATATTCAGACAGTTTATTTTAGAAGCTTTTCAGACTAGAGTTCAGTCAGTATTCAATTTTACAGATATTTTCACAGATGATAAATTGTATTAGTATTTTAGATGTTTTGAACCTTATGAAATTTTAGCCTATTATTCTATATTTATTACTGTATCATATTTCAGTGCTCACAGCAGATATTAGTCATGGGTTAGCTTGTAGTCCTTTGAGTTCGTAAGCACAGTGTAGTGTTTGGTGTACAAACTCGGGGCATTACAAACTATGTATCAGAGCCTAAGGTTCAACAGTTTCCTAGGAAGTCTGAAAGACGCATCTAGTAGAGTTTTATGCATGGGTGTGTAGCGTACCATACTTATAGACAGGAGGCTATTAGATGTTTTAGGAAATAATTTCCCTTCTTTCATTATTCATGTTGTGTGAATGAGCAAGAGCTCAAGTTAAACTCTCAGTCTAATCCATTTCCCCTTTTTCATTTACATAACATGTATCCCAAAAGGACTAACAAAAGGAGAACTGGAAATTTATCAGTACCTCAGCCCATTCAGGCAGATCCCCTAGATGAGCATGTCTCTCATGTAAAATTCAGAGTTGCATTCACTACTCTAGCCAACTCTGTAGCGGCCTATAATAAATGGTCAGCTACTGTTCTGGCTAACCCAGTGGCCAATACTGCTATAGCCAGGATTCGAGAATTTACCCAAATGAATCCTCCCATTTCTTAGGATCTAAGCTAGAAGAGTACCTGCAAGATTTCCTCGATTAGGTCCAGAAAGTCATAGATATTATGGGAGTGACTTCTAGTGAGAGTGCTGAGTTAGCTACCTATCAGCTACAAGATGTAGGTCATACGTGGTTTAAGCAATGGAAGGTAGACTGGGGCACAGATGTAGAGCTCTTAGAGTGGGAAGAGTTTGCTAGTGCCTTCCTAGATAGATTCTTTTCCTTAGAGCTGAGAGAAGCTAAGGTGTTAGCGTTCATCCATCTTAGGTAGGGAAGTATAGGTGTGAAAGATTATTCCCTCAAGTTTACTCAGTTAGCCAGGTATGCTCTTCATGTAGTAGCAGACAATAGGTCAAGAATGAGCAAGTTTGTATATGGGGTGTCAAATAGTGCTGTTAAAGAGTGTAGAACAACGATGTTGATTAAGGAAATGGACATATATAGGCTCATAGTCCATGCTCAGTAGATAGAAGAGGCTAAGATCAAAGAGAGAGAGGCAGAATAGGAGAGCTAGAATAGGTAGCTTTAATTTTAGTCAGCCTAAGTCAGAGGGCGATAACCGTTCCTAGTTTTTTCTAAAATCTTTAGTTCCAACTTCGTCCTCAGCTAGTTCTCCAGTTCCTAAGTTCAAAAATGGTAACCAAGATAGGGAGCCAGGCTCTAAATCTCAGGGTAGTGTCAGCAGTGCTTGAATAAATCCTCTTTGTCAGACATGTGGAAAAAGCCAAAAGAGCGTCTACAGAGCTGGTAGTGATGTTTGTTTTAGGTGTGGAAAGCCAGGGCACATGTTAGAGATTGTCCTCATTCAGGTTCTCAAGGACAGCATAATCATCTTTCATCTCAGTTCGGTCACCCGAACCAGCAGGTGCCACTTCCAGTACCACCGTGGGCAATGCCCAAATAGGCTTTATGCACTTCAATCCAGACAAGATCAGAAAAATTCTCCTGATGTGGTCACAGGTACATTACAAATATTCCATTTACATATTTATGTCTTGCTAGATTTAGGAGCTTCTTTATCTTTCATAACTCCTTATATAGCCATTAACTTTAGAGTCAGTCCAAAAATTCTAGCAGAGCCTTTCTCAGTTTTTACCCTAGTGGATAAATCTATCATAGCCCGATGGGTATACAGGAACTTTCTGTTTATGATATCTTAATATAAAAGACCTTGTAGAGCTAGAGATGGCAGATTTTGATGTCATTATCGGCATAGATTGGATCCACTCATGTTATGCCTTAGTTGATTGTAGAAACAAAATAGTTCATTTTCAATTTCCAAATGAACCAGTCCTTGAATGGAGGGGTAGTACACTTAAGTCAGTAATTTCATACCTTAGAGCGAGAAAAATGATATCCAAGGGATGTGTCTACCATCTTGTGTGAGTCAAAGAATCTAACTCAGAAACTACAACTCTTGAGTCAGTTCCAGTAGTAAATGAATTCTCAGATGTGTTTCCTGAAGATCTTTCCGTAGTTCCTCCCGTTAGGGAAATTGACTTTGGTATAGACCTTCTACCAGATACTCAGCCCATATCTATTATTCCATACAGAATGGCTCCAGTAAAACTCAGAGAGTTAAAGGAATAGTTAAAAGATCTCCTATTTAAGGGATTCATTAGGCCCAATATTTCCCTGTGGGGCGCACCGATTTTATTCGTGCGTAAGAAAGATAGTTCTCTTAGAATATGTATAAACTACCATTATTTGAACAAAGTCACAGTCAAGAATAGATATCTACTTCTTATAATCGATGACTTGTTTGACCAACTTCAGGGTGCTAGTTACTTTTCTAAGATAGACCTCAGATCAGGCTATCATTAGCTCAGAGTCAGAGAATGTAACAATACAAAACAATTTTCAAAACCCGTTATGGTCACTTTGAGTTTCTAGTCATGTCCTTTGGTCTTACTAATTCCCTAGCAGCTTTCATGGACTTAATGAACCACGTGTTCAAGCAATACTTAGACATGTTAGTTATAGTCTTCATCGATGACATTCTTGTCTATTTATGTAGCGAGAATGATCACGCAGACCACCTCAGAATAGTACTTCAAACTCTCAGAACTCATTAGTTGTTCGCCAAATTTAGTAAGTACGAATTTTGGCTAAGGTTAGTAGCATTCCTTGGTCATATTATTTTCGGTGATGACATTAGAGTTGATCCTCAAAAGACCAAAGTAGTGAGAAACTGGCCTAGACCTATCTCTCCATTAGATATTTGGAGTTTTTTGGGTTTAGCTAGCAATTGCCATTGGTTTGTTGAAGGATTTTCATCTATTGCATCCCCTATGTCCAGATTGACTCATAAAAAAGTCAAGTTTCAGTAGTAAGATTCTTACGAGAAGAGTTTTCAAGAGCTGAAGACTCACCTCAGCCCCATCTTTGACTCTACTAGATAGTTCAGATGGGTTGGTTGTGTACTATGACACATCCAGAGTAGGTTTGGGTGGCGTCTTCATATAGAGAGGTAAGGTCACAACTTATGCCTCCAGATAGCTTAAGCCTATGAGAAAAATTATCTGACTCATGATCTTGAGTTAGCAGCTGTAGTGTTTGTCTTAAAGATTTTGAGGCATTACTTGTATGGGGTACATGTTGATGTGTTCACAGACCACAAAAGCCTTCAGTATTTGTTCTTTCAGAAAAATTTGAATTTTTATCAGAAAAGATGGTTAGAGTTATTAAAAAATTATGATATGAGTGTTCAGTATCACCCAGGCAAGGCCAATGTAGTGGATAATTCTCTTAGTATATTGTCTATAGGTAGTTTTGCTCTTGTTGCGGATGGTAAGAAAAAGTTAGTTCAGGAAGTTCATTAGCCTTCCCGATTAGGTGTCCACTTAGTTGATTCAGTAGAAGGTAGTGTATGGGTTCAGAAAAGTTTTGAATCCTCTGTAGTTTCTAAGGTGAAGGAAAAATAGGATAGAGATCCCAGTTTAGTTAAGTTGAAAGAGTCAGTTAGAGGTCAGAAAGTAGCAGTTTTCTCCCAAAGGAGAGATGGTGTATTGTGTTGCCAAGGTTGGCAATATGTGCCAGGTGTAGATGACTTGAGGTAGCTAATTCTTACAGAAGTTCATGGGACACGTTACTCTATTTATCCAGGGGGCACTAAGATGTATCGTGATTTGCGGGAGATCTACTGGTGGAGTAGGATAAAGAGAGATATAACAGAGTTTATAGCTTGCCTACGTGTCAACAAGTTAAGATTAAGCACCAGAATCCTAGTGGATCTATATAGGAGTTCAGTATTCCCACATGGAAGTAGAAAGAAGTGAACGTGGACTTTGTGACGGGTTTGCCTTGTACTCATCGTCAACATAATTCTATTTGGGTTATCGTAGACAGGATAACTAAATCAGCTCATTTCTTGCCGGTCCATAATTCCTATTCAGCCTAGGACTACGCCAAACTTTATATTAGAGAGTTGGTCAGGTTACACGTAATTCCAATATTCATTATCTCAAATAGAGGTACCTAGTTTACCTCTTATTTTTGGAAAGCATTCCAAAAGGGTCTTGGTACCCAAGTTCATCTCAGTATAGCCTTCTACCCTCAGACAGATAGTCAAGCAAAAGGACCAGTCAGACTCTAGAAGATATGCTAAGAGCATATGATGTCGCTTTTAAGGGTAGTTGGGATGACTGCTTTCCTTTGATCGAGTTCGTAGACAATAACAATCATTACAAAATTCAGATGGCTCCATTTGAGGCTCTCTATGGTAGGATATGCAGATCTCCAATTGGTTAGTTTGAGGTAGTGAGGCCACAATAGTAGGGCCTGACCTAGTGTTTCAGTTGTTAAACACCATAATTCAGGCCAGTACGCATTGTGGAGTAACCAAAATGGTAATTTTCTATTTTCAGTGAGGTAATGTGATACCAGCGCATCACGCCAAAGCTAATTTTTACATTTGTCAATTTCCAGTAAGCCAACCGATTGTACCGCATCGCACCGAGCTTCTAGGTCCTATCCGGTATTGTAATGTGATTCCACCCCATCGCGCCACCAACCACATTATTAGTTGTCATTTTTAAGTGGCTTCCGTGATAGTGGCGCGTCGCGCCAGGGCCTAAAATTAGGTTTTTTAGTACGAATTTTTAAGTCATTATCAGGGGTAAATGGGTATTTTTCCATGTCCTTAATCAATCTAAACACAAAATTTACCCCTAATGACCCATTATCTCATCATTTATTCACTTTATTCAAAGATTAAGTCATTCTCTCTCAAAAGGGGCTAAACCCTAGCTTCAAGGAACAAGAGCAAAAATCAAGAGTCTTTCCAAGAACCTTCAAGAATTAATAATCCAAGGTAAGTTAGGTGTTCATCTATGGGTTCCTTAACCCATAGAGTCCACGATTCCATTTTCAAAATACAAGATTGTTGAATTATGAACTTCCATGCTTGAATTGAATTGAATTCATGTTCATGTTACTGTTAGGTTTTAGTCCATGATTAAATTACATGCTTTTATGAAATTAATCATTTTATGTGTTGAATTACATGATCTTCATAGTAAATCCTTCAATTTGCCAGTTGATTGATGTAGCCATGATAACTATATGTTTTGATTATTGTATAACCTAAGCATGCTCCCCATGTGTTTTATAAAATGCCTATGTGAATGAAATAGTGCCATTACAACATAATAGCATATATTCCCTATTCATGTATAATTAGATAAATTACAAGTGTTTGATTAAATGCCTCTATAAGTGAATTATGGACAAGTGTACATTGTTATGTATTTCAAGATTATGCTATGCCTTTATTTTATGCAATCGAGTCCTGTGGGTATTTAATACCCAACAATTTAGCTATTTACCTAGAGCCAGTGTCAGTTGTAAAATATCAGTCATGTCATGATCATTAGTAAACTCAGTCAGTTATAGAACTTAGTCGGTTACAAAACTCAAGAAAACTCAATAAACTCAGTATTTAGTCTAGTCCAGTTCAATATACTCAGTTCAGTGTCTTTCAGTTGGGAGTAGGATAAGCATCGAGTGAACCCAAGGATAGAGGCCTACCTGATAGTAGAGGGTATGATCCTTAGAAGTAATTCTTGTATTCTAGAACTACGTAGCTAGTGTAGGTTGATACATCAAACCTACCAGTTGAGGGTTGATGAGGTGTTTTAACCTGCCAGATGATGGTTCCACCATTCTCATTAAAGTACCTACTAGATGAGGGTAAATCCCCAGCATTTTTACCCATGGCATGGTACTGATACTCTTGTAACTGGGGTCACAGATTGGACCCCAACGTAGTTATCTTATCTTATTTAGGGTATGTCAATTAGATGATTACCTCCCAAGTCTCAATTTTAGTCTTTCGAATAGAACTTAGTTCAGTTCTATAGAATTAGGATTGTTAGATACAGTAAATCTGTATCAGTAACTCAGTTATCAGTAACTTCAGATATCAGTTACTCAGTCTCTTTACTTAGGAATTAGCTTTAGATAAGCTTAGTCATAGTATTTATTTATATACACAATAGTGCATACTTGGTTTTACCGCAGTATCAGTTATCCATGTACTCTCATGTTCAGTTACTCTATATTATCTAGTTTGTTATTGTTCATGCATATGAGCCCTTTTATTCAGCCTTACTTCATCTAGCATACCAGTATATTCCACATACTGATGCATACTCTTTCTTGCGCTATGATGTCTCATATCATAGGTTCTGACACTCAGATTCTCGATCGTGCATAGACAGATTCAAGTTTAGCCAGTAGTATCAACTTTAGTAGTGAGTCCTCATCTGTTGAGGATATTTTTTTATTTCATTATTATAGTAGATTTAGTATTTCAGTAGATAGAGTTAGTTGGGGGATTGTCACATCAATTCCATATTTAGACAGTTTATTTTAGAGGCTTTTCAGACTAGAGTTCAGTCAATATTTAATTTTACAGATATTATCACAAACGATATATTTTATCAGTATTTCAGATGTTTTGAACCTTATGGAATTTCAAACTATTATTCCACATTTATTACTGTATCAAGTTTCAGTGCTCATAGCAGATATTATAATGGGTTAGCTAGTGGTCCTTCGAGGCGTAAGCACTGTGTACTATTCAGGGTACAGAATTGGGGCGTTACATTTTTTATGGACCGGTCAGCCATCAAAAGTCATATTGAGGTTGGTGTAGGAGTGTCCAAGCCAAGTTTTTTATAGATGTCATACGATATTAGGTTGATGCTTGCACCAAGGTGACAAAGGGATTTTGCAAACTTATGAGTCCTAATGGTGCAAGGGATAGTGAGTGCTCTGGGGTCATTTTTATTTTTCACTACTTTGCTATCCATGATAGCACCCATGAGTAACTTCAATGGTATGACCCTCTATAAGCTTCTTCTTGGACATTAACTTCTTCATTAACTTAGCTTATCTTGGAATCTCTTGTGTCGCCTCGAGTAGTGGGATGTTTATTGAGAGGTTGCTAAGTTTTGTCATAATTTTTATTAATTTGTCACTCTCTTCCTTTTTATGCAACCATTAAAGGAATGGAGGTGGAACATGGATGGTTGACTTTGCTTCTCCTTATGGATTTTTAACTCCGACCACTTCTTCATCACTTTCATCTATCTCTTTCTTATTATTTGCTATTCTTCTTTGAGGTGTCACCTCCTTTGCCTTGGCCTTGGGCATATTTTCACTCACACCTTCTCTAAGGGGCTCTTCAAGTGCTTTCCCACTTCTAGTGATGATTGCTAGGACTTGTGCTTCATTCTTTAGGTTAGTAATTGTGTCGCTCGGAAGTCCACATCTAGCCCTTGCATTTAGTTGTGTGGAGATTTACCCGACTTGGGTCTCCAATTATTTGATGGAGGCGGAGTAAGACACCACCGTTTGAGAGATACGGAGAAGTCACCCTTCAACTCATAAACTATTTTTTTTGCACCTTCAACTCTACTCAAGATTTATGCCAAAATATCTTTGGTCTTGAACTTTTCGGGGTGAATGAAATTTGACTCTTTGGCCTTATCCCTATCATGAGGAGGAATGTAGCGGTCATAATCACGTTCCCTATCTCTCCAATCTTTATCTCGGTCATGATCCATCTAACCTTGGTTCCCACCTTGCCTTTGGTTGGCGGGGCGGGAACCCCCCGAGTAGTTTGCCAAGTACTGAATTTCTTCATCAACTTCTTTGCCTCATCATCTTCATAAGGTTTTGATGTTACGACATTTACCGATTTCATGGGTACACCCATAACATGTTCCGTTAGAAGCTCAAGTTGGGTCATCATCTTAGCCATGTTCTCCTCCTTCTTATCTTCTCATTTTCTTTGCTCATTAGTCACCATAGAAGTAGTAGAAGGGGTCTTAGGAGCATCGGTATCACAAATGTGCCACCCCTGATTTTATTTTGATACTTTACCTATCAAATGGAAAGCAAAGATGATGCAATTTCACAATAGAGCCACCCGCCGCATTATCCACAATTGTTTTTTTCAATAGGTCAAAAGCTCTATAAAAAATTTCAAGGAGCATCTTATCTAGGACCTCAGGGTTTGGGTATTGGGATAGCTTTCCATTAAACCTCTCCCACGCTTTAAACAATGGTTCTCTATTCAGTTTTTGGAAGTTTACAATCTCATCCCACTTTTGAAGCATTTTTGATGGTGGGAATTATCTATCAAGGAACACCGTGGTGAGCTTCTCCTAAGAAGTGATTGAGCCGGGTGGAAGTGAGCGAGCCATAAAACTGCCTCATACGTTAGAGAAAATGGGAATAGTCAAAGCCGAATGGATTCTTGTGTAATATGTGCTATGTTAAATGGCGCACAAACTTCCACAAAGTTTTTCAAATGAAAATTTGGGTCCTCATATGCTTGACCCCCATATAATTCTTTCATTTGAAATATGTGAAGCATAACATTAGTTTCATGAAACACACCATTTCTATTGGTTGGCAGGCTGCAGATAGCGCTTGTTTGGGCCACTTTATTTAATTGGCTCTCATCATCTAGTTGGGCATCAAAAGAAAAAAAATTACTTACATTATTGCTCATTGCTCCGTGCATACTTTGATCATCTACAAAACAGTCAAAAACACCAAAATAAAGTAAATTACCCCACTCTGAGTATTCCTAAGTAAGATTAGCACCACAAAAAAGAGATCTATATTTCACTCCCTGGCAATAGCGCTATGTTGTTTGAAAATTCTTCACACAAACTTCAATAAGTACGTGGTGAATGCTATCTTTGGTTTGAATTCAAGGTTTGGAGAAATGTTGGGATTATGTCTCCTGAGAGGTGAAACATGTAGTACAATGTTGGTTTATCATGGGATTTAGTTTTTAATTAATGGATAGGCTAGGTTGAAGATCATCGGGGTCAATCTTTTGACAAAACCTCTATGATTTCACCCATTGGCCCTTTCGAGCACCTAAAAAGTGTGGAGTTTATATAGCCACCCAAAATCTAAACTACGAATCCCTCTTTCTAGGATGATGCTCTTGACATGAATTACACTCCCTAAACACTTATTTCTAAGATTGTAAAGGGTATTAAACCATAGACTAAGTTGTTCACCATTGCTTTGTCCCCCGATAACCCTCTTTTGAGGATGTTATGGATTACCTAATATTCACCTAAATCCTTCTGTCGAGGATTAAAAAGGGTTTCTAGGTCTTGAAGCTTTCATCCATCAAACCCATTTGGATATTTGGAGTTTTCACTCATAAAATTCAACACATAAGCTCAAGCAATGGCAAAATCCATTCTCAACAACTAAAATCCATGCAAACTTAACAATGCCCATAGCTCATACTCTAGTTTAACATAATCCCAAGACTAAATTATTTAGCTACTCATGATGAAAGTAAAGAGAGATACCATGTGGGTCAATCAAAGCATTCATTCTTCAACAAAAAACTAAGAAATTTAAGCCTCTAAATCTGATTACATACTTTTCCAATTATGGTTTCAAGCTTATAATTTAATACTAACTTATGAGATAAGCAATACCCTAAGAAGAAAGGGGTTTTTGCTTATATTATGATTTGGGATTCGTCCATAACATTTTACTATTCTGCCCTTGAGCTAGTTCTCGCTAATCCGCGATTGCATGTGTTTTACCACGACTGTGGTTTGGTTCCACGACTGCACTTTGCTGACCACCTAGATCGATGGTGACTGCGATTGTGGTAATTAAGGCTTATTGCTTTAGGTTTCCAGCTGCACTCCTTTTGCTTTCATTTGCTCCCTTTTTGGATCCATTCCACTTATGTTCACCTTCTTTACTTCATATCTAAGAAATGTAGGTTTTTGTGCACTTAAATACAGATAATGCCTCATTTTACAATACGAAACATGGTAATGTGTGTGTATAATTTGTACGAATGAGTGGCAGGATTACCACTCATTAATAAGCTGATAAGATACTGTAAAACTAGATACTAAAATATGAATCAAAACATGTCTAAAATATCTGATAATAATTGATAACACTGAAATGGTTGACTGACTGTCTAACTGATTGTCTGAACGCCTCTAAACATCATGAGGAGTTGATGGGACAAACCCCCAACTAACTTCGACTGACTGAACATAAGAAAATACTAAAATAGCTTAAATAAATATATCATGTCCTCGATAAATGAGGACTCATCACTACTTATGCTGAGTAACGTTGAGCTGTCTAAGAATGATTGGGAAACTAAGTGTCCGAACCTATGTTATAAGATAAAATAGCACAAAAAAAGTATGCGGTCAGTGTTTTAGATGTACTGGTATATGAGATGACGCTTAGATGAAATGCATAAGGTAACTGAGCATGAATGCATGAACATGTAATATCTGAGAATGCAAGACCAAGAATAAATATGTTTCTGAAATAAATCTGAAATCTAAAAGACTAACATATGTATAACTAAATGACTAAAAACCTGCACACTTGGTCAAGCAAATCTGAACTGAGATATATTGAAATACTGACTGAAACTGTGGGAGGTATTATATAACCGACATGCCCCAATCTGAGCTAATCGGGGTCTAACCTGTAACCCCAGTTAGAAGGGTGTCAGTACCGTGCCACTGGTACTAACACTGGTTGTGTGTATCTACTAATTATAAGTCTCGAAGGACTAGGGAGTCATTCCTAAACTAGATGGTGACCTCTAAGAGATTTCAATCCTAAACTGGTGGGTGACATCTCATAATCCTTTGCTGGCTATATAGTTCTGGAACTTAGGGACTGTTACTAAGGACCTAGTCCTAACTGGTAGGTGATCCCCTATCCCTAGGTTCGCTCAGTGCTAAATCCTACTCCCAACTGAACTAACACTAGTACAGAACTAAACAAAGTTTAACTAAACATTTTTTTCTTATAGTGCTCATCATGATTATATCAATTGAGTAAATAGTAATATTCATGGTTTAGTTGAATCATTACTTAAAAATCTGAAATCATGTAAAACATATAGTTATCGGGTGTTTGTAACCCTCCAGCACTGAATGATCAGAGAATACAATATTAAAGCTTAAAACTTAGTATGGGATCATAATTTCAAAGACCCAAAACATAAAAATTCAAACATGTGAGAATCATGAACTTGAACATGGGAATGTGTTAAGTAAGAGGAAAACAACATGCTTACATGGATAAATACATAAATTAGGGATTTAACGTGAATTCACTTAAATATAACATGGGAAACTGAAATTTAAAGCATGAAACAACCTAATTTTTCATGGGATCATACATGAACATGAATTGAGTTTAAATTACTAGGGAATACATGAAATTAACCCATCTTGAACATATGAAATTCCAAAGTAAAGGAAAAGCTCCATATTTAAATTTAAAAGAAGGTTTACGGGCTCAATGGGTGAAAGGAACCCATTGATGGAATACCCACATACCTGAATAGGTATAATCTTAAATATTGCTTGAGCTTAGAAGCTTGAACCCTTGAATTCTTAAGAATGAAGCTTGGGTTTGTTCCTGGTGATAAAGAGGGTTTCTTGAGAGAAATTTAGGGTGAAGGGGGAAAATAATCCCCTTTTGGGGGTTCCAAATCGTGTTAAAGACAAAATAGGGTGAGGGAAATAACTCAAATGCCCTTAGGTAGTTAAACCAACCAATAGTAGATCTATATCTTCTCCCATAAAAGCCTCAATCAGAGCTTTCTAAATACTAGAGTGATAACTATTTTATAGGCGAACTCAATCAAAGGTAAGTGGTCATCCTATCTACCTTTAAAGTCAATAACACATTACCTCAATATGTCCTCTAGGGTCTGAATGGTCCTCTCCGCCTGACCATCTATCTGAGGCTGAAAAGCTATACTGAGATGAACTTGGGTACTAAGGCCCTTATTAAAAGCTTTCCAAAAATAAGCAGTAAACTTAGTACCTCAATCTGAAATGATAGACAATGGAATACCATGCAGCTTAACCAACTACTTAAGATAAAGCCTAGCACAATCCTTAGCTGAATACGAAGTATGAACTGGCAAGAAATAAGCTAATTTGGTCATTCTATCCATAATAACCCATATCGAATTATGCTAATGATGCGTTTGAGGTTATATTGTCACAAAATCTATGTTTAGAACTTTTCACTTCCAAGCGAGATGCTAAACTCCTATAATGTACCACTAGGTCTTAGGTGCTCAACTTTGACCTGCTGACAATTTGAACACTTAGTGACAAACTTTGCAATATCCTTCTTCATACCATTCCACGAGTAGATTTCCCGCAAATCACGGTACATCTTAGTAGCTCCCAGGTGGATGGAATATCATGCACCATTCGCTTCTGCAAGAATTAACTGCCTCAAATTATCAACACGGGACACATAACTTCTCTTGAGAATAATGCACATTATGTCTCTCTTGGGAGAAAACCTGCACCTTTTGCTCTTTAACTACCCCCTTCAACTTAACAAAACTGTGATCCCTATATTGTTTTTCTTTCACTTAGGAAACCAATGAAGATTCTAAACCTTTCTGAACCCATATACTACCTTCAGCCGAATCAACCAACCGAACACATAATCTAGCAAGATGATAAATCTTATGAACTAACTTCTTCTTATCATTCACTACATGAGCAATACTACCCATAGATAATCTACTAAGGGCATCTACCACTTCATTGGCCTGTCCTATATGACATAACACACTCATATCATAATCTTTTAATAATTCAAGCCACCTTCTCTTACAAAAATTTAGATTTTTTTGTGTGAACACATAATGTAGTCTCTTATGGTTAGTGAACACATCAACATGAACCCCATAAAGATAGTGCCTCCAAGTTTTTAAGGCAAAGACAATAGCTGGAAACTCAAGATCATGGGTAGGATAATTCTTTTTATGGGGTTTAAGCTGTCTAGAGGTGTAGGCTATGAACTTGACCTTCTACATTAAAACATAGCCAAGACCAACTCTGGAATCATCACAGTAAACTACAAATCCATCTGAACCATCTGGCAAAGGCAAGAGTTGGGTGAAAGTAAGTCGAGTTTTCAACTCCTGAAAACTATTTTAGAAGGAATCTGACCACTGAAATTTAACTTTTTTTTTAGTCAATCAAGATATGGGGTCACAGTGGAAGAAATCCCTTTAACAAACCATCGATAATAGCTAACCAAACCTAAGAAACTCTTGATATATAATAGAGAGATGGGTCTAGGCCAGTTCCTCACTACTTCGGTCTTTTGAGGGTCAACTTTAATGCCATCACCAGAAATAATATGGCCAAGGAAAGCTATTGATCTTAGCCAAAATTCACACTTATTAAATTTAGCAAACAACTGATGAGCTCTAAGAGTCTGTAATACAATTTTTAGATGGTCTGCATGATCATTCTCACTACAAGAATGACAAGTATATCATAAATGAAGACTATGATGAATATGTCCAAGTATTGGTTGGACACCCTATTCATCAAGTACATGAAATCTACAGGGGTATTTGTTAGTCCGAAGGACATGACCAAGAATTCGAAGTGACTATACCAAGTTCTGAAGGCTATTTTTGAAAAAGTCACATTCTCTGACTCTAAGCTGATGATAGTCGGATCTGAGGTATATCTTAGAGAAATAACTAGCACCCTAAAGTTCGTCAACCAAGTCATCAATTCTGGGTAGTGGATACTTATTCTTGATTGTAACTTTGATCAACTAATGATAGTCCATGAACATTATGAGAGAACTTTCTTTCTTATACGTGAACAAGACTGAAGCGCCCCATGGAGAAATACTAGGACCGATGAAACCATTATCTAAGAGATCTTTTAACTATTCTTTCAACTCCTTAAGCTCATCTAGATCCATTTAGTAAGGTGTAATAGAGATAGGCTGGGTATTTGGAAGGAGATCTATTTCGAAGTCAATTTCCCTTTCAGGAAGAACTTCAAGAAGATCTTCAGGGAACACATATGGAAATTCTCTTACTACTGAAACTGATTCAAGACTTAGAGTCTCAGAACTAGAGTCCTTGTCTCAAAATAAGATGGTACATGCACCCCGTAGATATCATCCCTTTTTCCCTAAAATAAGAAACAATCTGACCCCTAAGCACAGAGGTACTACCCCTTTATTCAATAACTTGTTTATTAGGAAACTAAAACTGAATGACTCTATTTCTACAGTCAACTGAGGCATACCATGAGTGGATTCAATCCATACCAAAAATGATATCAAAATTAGTCATCTCTAACTTCACAAGATTAACTAAGGTGATTTTTTTAAATACCATGATCGAATAGTTTTTGTATACTCGTGGTAGACACTGAGAAAGGCTCTGCTAATGTTTTGGGACTAACACCAAAATTGATAGCTATATAAGGTGTTATGAAAGAAAGTGAAGCTCTGGGGTTTAATCACATATACACAAAAAGATGAAAGACCTATAACGTACCCATAACCACATCAGGAGAACTTTCCTGATCATGCTGGGTATGTAGGGCAAATAATCAGTTCTGATGTAACCCACTGGTTGCACTGGAAATGGCACCCTGCTGAGTCGAATGACCCACTAGAGATGATTAAAGATTAGACTGGCCCTGTTGGCACGAATCCTATCCCTTATGAGAAACCACTGGACAATCCCAAATCCTGTGACCCAGCTTGCCACATCCAAAATAGATATCACTACCAGCCTTACACACACGATGATTTATAACATATTTCCTATATAGCGGATTAGTACAACAATTATTCATGCTATCCTAGGACTTAGAGACTGTCACTCTATCCCGACGGTCTTACCTGAACTTAGGAATTGGTGCACTAGCTAAAGACGGAGCTGGGGCTAAAATTTTTTGATGAAAATGAGAATGGTTACCTCTTTCAGACCTTGGTTGAGAAAAGTTAAAACTACCTGTTCTGGCCCTCTTATTCTCTCTCTCTATTCTCTTAAGCTTCTCCTTCTTAATCTGTTGAACATAAACCATGAGTCTAGATAGATCTATCTCCTTAATCAAAATAGCAATCCTACACTTCTTAACTATATTATCAGCTACACTAGATACAAACTTACCCATTCTAGACCTATTGTCTACCACCATAGTAAGAGCATACCTCACCAACCAGTGAACTTAAGTGAGTACTCATTCACACTCATACTACCTTGCTTCAAATTAATGAACTACTACACCTTAAATTCCCTCAACTCTAATGGAAAGAATCTACTAAGAAAGCCATGGAAAACTCCTCCCACTTAACAGGCCCTACCTCAATATCTCAGTCCTTCGTCCACTGCATAAACCAGGTCTGAGGAACATCCTAAAACTGATATGTAGCAAACTCTACACTCTTACTTGAAGTGAAGTTCATGATATCAGTCATCTTTTGTACCATGTCCAAAAACTCCTACTGATCCTCCCCAGACTTAGATCTAAAAAACAAAGGGGGATTTATTCGAGTAAAATCTTGAATCCTAGCTGCAACTGTATTTGCCACTGGATTAGCTGGGCAATAGCTCATTGGTTGTTTTGAGCAGCTACTAAATAGGATAAAGTCGTAAAAATAACTCTGAATTTGGTGTGAGTGACATGCTCATTCAGGGTATCTTCCTGAATAGGTGGTGGTGTGGGATGATCCCCATTCCTTCTTTTGTTGTTTTCTATGGGAGGCATTGTCAGTAAATGGAATGAAAGATTGGTTAGAAAAAAGGAATTTAATAGAGCCCATACTTTTTCGCACGACATGCACAGTGAAAGAAGGGAAACTTTCCTAAAATGTCTTGTAGCCTCTTGTCCATAAGTGTGGCACGCTTCACACCCATGCTCAAGAATCTACTCAACATAATTTTTAGACATCCTAGGACACTTTAGAACATTAGGCTCTGATACCAAGTTTTGTCATGGCCTAAGGCTACCCACTAGTTGCGAAAATAGTGCTTACGATAATAAGTGACCACAAGCTAACGCATGAGATGGTACCTGCTGTGAGTATTAGACAAAATAGCAATACATCACATGTGTAGAAGATAAGATGATAAATACTATAAGGCTAGATAATGAAATACAAATATCTTATAATAACTGATAACACTGAATGACTGATCGACTATCTAACTAATTTTCTGAAAGCTTATAAGCACCATGAGGAGTTGATAGGACAAACCCCTAACTAATTCTGACTTACTGAACATAAGAAAATGTTGAACTAACTAAAATAAATATATCATGTACTAATGGGTGAGGACTACCACCACTACTGCTGAGTAATGCTGATCTGTCTTAGAACAATTGGAAAACTGAGCATTCAAACCTATAATAGAAGACAACATAACACAATAAAAGGTATGTAGTCAGTACTTTAAATATACTGGTATATGAGATGAGGAGTGGATAAAATGCATGAGGTATCTGAGCATGAATATATGAACATGTAATATCTGAGAATGTAAGACCAAGCATAAATATGTTTCTGAAATAAATCTAAAATTTGAAAGACTAAAATTTATTTAACTAAATGACTGAAAACCCGTACACTTGGTCAGGCAAACCTGAACTGAGATATACTAAAATATAGACTGAAACTGTGGGAGATATGATATAACCAAAATACCCCAATCTAAGTTAATCAGGGTCCAACCTATAACCCTAGTTGGAATTGTGTCAGTATTATGCCATGGGTACTAATACTGGCTATGTGGATCCACTAATTATGAGTCCTGAAGGACTAGGGAGTTATTTCTAAACTGGTGGGTGACCCCTAAGAGAGTGTCAGTCCTAAACTGTCGGGTGACATCTCATAATCCTACACTGGCTATGAGTTCTAGAACTTAGGGACTGCTACTAAGGACCCTGTCCTAACTAGCGGGTGATCCCCCATCCCTAGGTTCATTCGATGCTAAATCCTACTCCCAACTAAACTAATACTAGTACTGCACTAAGTTTAACTGAATGTTTATTTTGATAACGCTCATTATAATTATTTCAACTAAGTAAATAGTAATATTCATGGCTTAACTGAATTATTATTTGAAAATCTATAATTATGTAAAACAACTAGGTATCGGGTGTTCATAACCCTCTAGCACTGAATGATCATAAAATAAAATATTTAAGCTTAAAACTTTAGTATCGGATCATGGTTTCAAATACCCAAAACATAAACATATCATCAAATATATGAGAATCATGAAAATGAACATGGGAATGTGCTAAGTATGAGGAAAAAAATATGCTTACATGGCTAAATTCATAAATTGGGGATTTAACATGAATTCACTTAAATGTGACATGGGAAACTAAAATTTAAAACATAAAACAACCTAATTTTTCATAGGATCATACATGAACATGAATTGAGTTTAAAATACTATGGAATACATAAATTTAACCCATCTTACATATGAAATTCCATAGTAAAGGAATAGCTTCATATTTAAATTAAAAAGAAGGTTTTTGGGCTCAATGGGAGAAGAAAACCCATTAATGAATACCCACATACCTTAATAGCTATAATCTTGAAGATTTCTTGAGCTTAGAAGCTTGAACCCTTAATTTCTTGAGAATGAAGCTTGGGTTTATTCTTGGGGAAGAAGGAGGGTTTCTTTAGAGCAATTTGGGGTGAATGGGGTAAATAATACACTTTTAAGGGTTCCCAATCATGTTAAGGATGAAATAGTGTTAGGGAAATGACTCAAATTCCCTTTGGGCAATTAAACAATAAAACTTTGTAGGATAAAGCCACACCCCGCGCCTCTTTCTCCATGGGAGAGAGAAATGCATCGTGTTGCTTACTCCGAAGGTAAGAGAAATGTATTGCGGAGCTTCTCACCATAGGAGAGAGAAATTCATTATGGCTATATCATGTTGCTTCACTATTTTAGCTATCCAAACTTGGCCCAAACCTCATTCAAAAAACTCAATACTCACCCGAGACATACTTTTAACCTCCTTAACCATGAATCAACTAAAAAATGAATATTTAAGGGTCAGAAAGGCCAAAAAAATCCACAAAATTTAGGGGTATTGAAAATGACTAATTCCTCAATACTTAGTGAAATTTTTAAGCCTTGGACCCCTTAAACATGCAACTAAGAGCTGAATCGATCTTAAAATATTATGGGGTATTATAATTACCTATTACCAGTATATTATTTGTTTTTTTATATCTATTGGGCTTATGGAGGCCCAGTTATGTATTATTTGTTCAAACTAGCTAATTACTTTATTATTGTTACTATGGTAGTTCGTGACAGGTTAATTATGTACTTGTACTAGAGTTTGTCGGTATGTGTAATGACCCTCTAGGTTATTTTCTTTATTTCCATATACTTTTGTTATTTATAGATTTTCTACAGCTTCTCCTAGTTATTTGTTCCTTTCTAGAGCTAATAGATCGATTACTGATAGCGCTCAACTTGCATGTCAATTTAAGTGAAAGGCAGTCTTTGTTAATATAACTACCCAGAAAGAGTCAGGGTCGAATCCACAAGGAACAATGTGAGTGGCAATTTAGTAGGTTCGAAATAAAAGTTACTTTCTATGTTTAAACCTATGGTACAAAATAGTTTGGGGGTCCTCAATCTTGTCAAGTGTGAAAGAAATTCTTGGGCTTCTAAAGGACTAATTTAAGGCTAAAATCAATTAAAGGGTAGTCAATTAGGAATGGATCTTGGGGTTATGCTTTACTAGGGGTAAGTTATGCACGGATTCATGAAGATTCAGTGCAAATTTCAGTTGTTGATGATATGATAGGCTAGGTTAAAAGTCCTTGAGGTTAGTTTTTCAACAAAACCTCAAAGTATCACTCATTGAATCTATCGAGTACCTAAAAGGTGTGTCAATTAAAGCCACCCAATACCTCAATTTGGTATCCCTATTTCTAGGATGATACCCATGGTATAGTCAACCTCATAACCTCCCTTATGTCTAAGATACTGAAAATTAGCAAACTCTGCCCATAATGGTTTACTATTGTCTTGGTTCCCGCATTCCCTATTCAAGAATGATATGGGTTCACCCAAACCCCTCTTTCAAGGATTGTTTGAGCTTTCAAGAGTTTAGGGTTTTCACCCATCAAACCCATTTGGGTGTTTGGGGGCTTTCACCTATAAATTCTAACTAGTCAACCAAAAAAATAGTAGAACCCATCATCAACAAACTAGAATCTACATAAATACATCACAACCCATATGCAATTGTACCTTATTCTAGCATAATCCCAAGAGGTAGATCTAGCATATCATAAGGATAATGAAATCAAATATACCAAGATGTCTATCAAAGTTATGCATCAGAAAAATAAAGAGAGAACAAACCACACTTTAGATTCAAATGAATCTTTAATAGACAAAGCTAAATCTACACTTTGAAGTTTGTATAATCACTTCTTGCCTCAAATTAGTACACATTTAAGCTCCAAGCTCTAAGAAATTACAAAAACCCAAAACTAAGGATGGGAGGTAGGGTTGTAGAATAATGATTCTCAAGATGCCCTAGAATGAAGGGATTTTCATCCTTAAACAGGATTTGGGGACGGCTGGTCAAAATAATGTTTCTGTCCTTGGGCCATTTCCCGCCCTTACCCGATCATGGGAGATTGATCATAATCGTACTCACTGTGATTGCAATTTGTCCATTGTGATTACAATTGGTTGACTAGCTTGACTCGGTGTGATCGCGGGCTGACTCCCATGATCCTAATAACTGAAGGCTAGATCCTGATTATGCTTCAACTTATCTAGCTTCAATTCCCTTTTTGATCCTTTCCTGCTCAAGTTTGCTTCTTTTTTACTCGGCACTCGTACACCTACAAAATATGAGAATTGGTACATTTAACCCCAAATATGTCTCACTTTTACTTTCAAATCATAGTAGTGTGCATGAATATTTAGTTCAAATGAGTGGTAAATTCACCCCTCCTCAATTACCAAACACTTCATTTGGTTTTTAGAGCCAATTCTCTACTTTTAAACTCTTCATTGGTAAAAATTGGCTATCGAGTAATAACTTTAGTGAAATGACCTAGTATGCTAATTTAAAAGTTTTGTCAGCCTTGTAACGTCAATTTTAACCTAGGGGAACCTTTGATTTGGGTCTCAAGGCTTCAGACTCATTTTGGGCTATTGGCAAGAAATTGATAAAAATAGTCCATGGGTATGGGTCCCACTTTTCATCGAAACAACCTCGTATAGAAATTTTAACTGTACCATTAAGTCTGGAAATAATGTGATAGGGTAGCATAGTTTATTTGCATTCACAAGATTCTAGATGAATCTCAAGGGCTTAGTGGAGACATGGAACTTTTGAAGTCCCTACCTGGTGCAACTGCTAAAGTAGTTCTTTGGTTATTTTAGTGGAGGCTGCTTAAGTGGCCAATCAATATCTTAAGCGACCAGGCTTTCCTGCTATTAGAATATTAAAATAGATCCATTCCGATTAAGTGAAGGCCATTTAAGCAACTATTGTTCTTTTTAAGAAGAGGGTGTATACTTGGCGGGTATTGCTTAAGCGATATTTGGCCACTTAAGTAGTGACCACTTAACCAGGCAAGTGTATGCTTTAGCGGCACCTGGAAGGCATTAAATGCCCTATTAGCCTAATTATCTCCCTATTTTACATAAGTTCAAGAGCTTAAAGACCTAAAGAGTGTGGAAAATTGGGGGAGCATTTATTAGAAACTCTTGGGATGATTGTGAGCTTGGGTTTCTCATTTTTTCATCAAAATCTTGATATCTTTTCGATAATTTCATAGTTAATTCCCTAATTTATTTCCAAAATCCCTAAATTTTTGGTGGATATATTTTAGCATCAGTTAATCTCGGAATTTACCCATTCTTGAGGATAAGAATTTCTTGAGCATTGAGGGATATGTTTACGATTTCAAATTTTGCAAGCAAACCCTACATGGGGTTTTTTACATAATTTTAGACCCGAAGCTTAAAAATGCAATATGGGTACTGTTGTTCTTGTTTTGATGAGTATATTATCATTTTGATAGTGTGGCATCATGCGAAAACTTCTTTAAATAAGAAATCAATAATTTAATGAATTTCACCGGGCTTTCTTTGGTGCCCAAGTAGGTTAGGTTTACATTTATTATAGGTTCATCTAACTTGTTGTATATTTATGACAATGTGCTAGATATGGGTTGGAAATTAGGTCATGGAAGTATATTTAGTATAATTTGGATCTCTTAGCCGGTTAAGAAACTATAAATTAGGCATAATTGACTTAATTACTCATTTGCTAGGAAGAATTGATATCTTAGGACTAAAATATGGCTTAATTAGTATTTAGAAATAAGTTTAGATACCTTATCCTAATATATGGTAGAATTTTCTTTAGTATGGATTTTAAGGAGTAGAAATGGGCCCCTTTGACCCACCATAGGCCAAGACTACTCTTTGCTCCTTGTAGGCATAGTGGATATGTTACATTGGCTACATTATATTCTAGATCTTGAGTATGTTTAGATTTATGATGTTTTATTGGATATTTATGTTTATTTGATGCTTTTTATGTCTTTAAGACCAGTTTGATTTCTCACTATTCATGATACGAGTTCCGATTCAAGTCCAACAAATGTTGATATGAGTTTTGGTTCAAGTACGATAAGTGATAACATGAGTTTTGGTTTATTTATGACATTGAAAGGTTATTTATAGCAGTTATGAAAATGGTTAAAGTGTTGTGTTTATGGTATAGAAGGATCCACAATTATGATTTTGATATATAGTTAATTAGTATAATTTTGATAGTTACTTCTCATTGATTTCACCCTCCATCTTATGGGGGCCTGCTTTGGGTTAAATACTTTTTTGTAATTACTATCTTATGGGGGCTAGTTTTATAGTGATAGTTATGTTTTCTATTATTATGGTTTTGATTATTATGTACAGTATTTAGAGCATTATTCCAGGTTTGGCCTCTTACCTATTTAACTTATTTATCTTACTTTTTATTATACTTATACTATAATTTAACTTAGTTAGATGATGATGCCTACTGGGTACCAGTGGCTTTTCTCTTCATTCTATACTTTTGTACCTTTTTGGTGCATATCTGAGTATTAGTGCCTGTTGTTGATGCTGAGATTTATTTTAGTCTAAGTTTGAAGACAAGATGAGATCTCGAAGTTGAAGTTAAACTTTTCTCCTTCTTCTATTTTGCTTAGTCTTTCTATTTTAAACACTGATGTATATTTGTCTTTGATAGTACTCATATTCTTTTGGTTTAGTGTGTATTATACTGAGATTACTAGGTCATGGGATTGCTATTGCTCTTATATGTCTTCCTTCTTCTTATTATTCCATGGTTTATTGTCTATAAGTCTTTTACTTGTGCATTTCTAATATTTATGCCATTTTCACCAAACCATCTCATTACTCATAGCTTTATGCTATGGTTTGGCTTACTTTCTAGTAGGATAAAGTGGGTGACATTATGACTTAAAAGTTGAATCGTGACAAATTGGCATTAGAGCCAAGTTCACCAGTATTGTTGGTAAAAGAGCAAATGTCTAGTAGATTCCCGTGAATCAAAAAAATGATGTCTGTTTCTTACCTTTGTGAGGCTATAAGACATTCATAGGAGATTATCAATTCTTTCATTCATTTCACGCTAAGAGTCTAAGTTTTTTTTTTTTAAAATTCTTTTGGTTTTACTCTTTTGCAAATATCCAGGATGCGTGTTACCGCTACATGAGATGAGGAACCCATGTTTGCCACTAGGGTTCTACTACAGTTTGTGGATAACCTAGAGGTTGGGAATAACTGAGAGATGAAGCCCCAATTAGAGACCAGGATAGGGGGACTTCACCAAGACCTATTCCTACTCCTACACCAGAGATTTCTCCATCTCAGCTTATACTGGACCAAGGGCCAACATAGACTATATCAAGGTTTATTTCTTTATCACTCTTTAGGGATAAGTAAGTTTAGCTCTTCAGTTTAGTTGATGGTGCATCATTTGAAGATGTAAATTTGTAGATCATAGTGGTATTAAGGTAGGAGCGCAACCAGTAGCTGTGGCTCCCAAAGTTGAGGTACCTTCTATGTTGGTTATTGCTCAATTGATAGTTGCTCAGCTGGTAGTTGCACAGCCTACGTTGTCTGTTGAGGAGAAAAAAATGTTGGGTAGATTCTTGAGATTTACTCTGCCTAGGTTTATTGTGCATCGGGCAAGGATACTTATGAGTTCTTGGTTTCTTTTGAGTATAGCCCTATAGTTTGGGTCTAGTTGAGACTCATGGTGTGGATTACACTAATTTCCAGTTAGAATTGTGAAACACCCTCGGTTTTGGCCCATGGAAATTTCCTAAGCTTTGAGATAACTGTCCTAGTAATGACTCACCATATGAGTCATATGGTTTGGAAATGGGTCAGGTGGCCGTAGTCGTGAGGTGTCCAATAAATGCTGATTGAGGTTCTATTATGGTAATAACATGGTGGTACGAGTCATTAGTAGTGGTGACAGATCATTAGGATGGTCTCTTAATCAAATTAGTAACTTAGTGATTGTACTTTGCTCTGAATACGAGTGGCTCACTAAGAGCCACGAGTTTAGGGTATGAGTGGTAAGGTGGAGTTATATTTTGTCCAATTTCAATTCCTTTAGTTTTTTACTGGGTACGACTAGACCATGCGAGTCGTATGGTTTGGTAACGAGTGGGATCTTGAAGTCATATGGTGGATAGTGTATAGGTGTCCAACTCCTTGTATTGGTGGCGACTCAAGGGTATGAGTCGTATGTTATGGTCACAAGTCACAGAGGTCGACTCGTAACCACCTGTGACATTTTTACAGTTTTAAGTTGGGGGTATTTTGGATATTTTCCCTTTTAACTCAGTTTGAGGTCATGACTTAAAACACCTTTTGGGACTTCATTAACATATTATTCTCAATACAACACTTTTAAATTCTCTCTCAAACTCTCCCTTTAAGCAAAAGATAGGGATTTATCAAGGTATTTAATTAAGGCTTTCAAGGGTGGTTTCTCTTCATGCTTCTTGGTGTTTAAGGCATGCAACTCTTCCCTCATTGTTATTTTACTAAACACATATGTTTTAATATTTGAATTTTATGGTATTGTGGTGGTTTTGAAATAAAGGTGGAGGTTTTTGGATGTTCATGGTTGATTAATGCTACTCATGATTTGATTATGGGTTTTCATGTTTTAATCATGGTTTTCCATATGTGGGTGCATAGGAATGGTGATTTAATTGAGGGATCATGGTTGATCCCTAAATATGATAATTTTGGCTTTAATAATGCCATGCCTCCAACCTATTTATGAAATTGTCAATGAAAATTATTTTATCACATATTTTGACTACTCTTGGAATCCTTGCATTTGATAAATAATTAAAGAAATATGAATTGGTTTAGGTTGGTTTCATATGGTTTTGTAAAGTCCTTGGTAGTCATAGTTTGATTATAAGTGGTCTTGGTATTATTAGAAATGGTGGAGTCAAACTTGGTTTAATGGTTTATATGGTATAAGGTAATAAACTTGCAAGCTCTAAGTTTGGTATGGCGATACCAACAGTTAATGCCTAATTAAAAGACTCATTTTTAAATGGTTTGGTTATGTGTAAAAGGTTTAATTGGGCTTAAAGTGTGTTGAGTAGCAAAGCCATGGAAGGTGGAGGTCCCGAGGGGCCGATATTAAATCTCACATTTGTCGGTGTAGGGGGTGGTCTTGGTGACTGTGTGCATGATGTCACACTTTATATTTCTAGGGATGTACTAGTCATCCCAGGTTTTATTCTCTGGTAGTGTGGCTAACATATACTGGGGCCCATTTAGCAGGGAGAGTTGAACCCATATAGCCTATGGATGGTTTTAGGACGGCCAAGCTACATAACCCAGGTTAAGGTTTAAATGCATGCTAAACCTTGTTACCTATCCCTGCATGGTTTATATGTGTATATATATATATGATTGCATATGGTTAATTATTGTGGTTTGAATGATGGCATTGTTTTATGTTTATCCTTGAGATATATTCTAGCGTTTACCCTAGTACCTATTTTCTGGTGCTGTATCTCCATGTGATGTTGGAATCCGCCATACTACCATTCTTCCTACTCAGTGATTGTGATTTAAGGACAACTTTTAAGCCAAATTGAAGTGGTGATCTTCCATACTCTAGAAGGCTCAATTTCATTCTACGGACTTCTTTTCATTATTATTATTACTTTGCTTATGTTTTTGCATTTGGTCAGGGGTGTGTCCCGACCGAATGTTCTTTGATTCTTGTTAGAGTGTTTGTCGAACAACTATGGGAATAGGTGGTGTCAGTATTAGGGTTAGCATTAGTATTATTATTAGCATTATGATTGGTATTGGTTAGATATTAGGTTGTCGTTATTTGGCTATTGTTATAGACTTACATTATTATCTATAAATTACTATTGTTTTATCCTGTTATATATTCAAAATTCATCCAATATAAGGTGTAGGGTGGTTAACGATGGGGTATTGGGGGTGATTTTTGGTTTGGGTTAGACTTAGGATACCCAACATGATGAGGCCCTGGTTTGGGTCATTTCAGATTAGTATCAAAGCCCTAGGCTCATTATCAATTGGGTGTCTGAAAAAGTCGAGTCTAGTAAAGTCTTTTTAGGGGCGTGTAGCATGCCACATTCATAAGGGAGAGGCTATAAGGTATTTAGGAATATTTCTCTTTCTTGTGTTCTATTTTCTAGTTGTAAAGTCTAAGGTCCTGAATTCTCCTCTAATTTACATTTGTTTGCCTTTAAGATCATGCCTCCCAGATGATCTGAAGCTCATGGAAACTCCTCTATCCCAGTTAGGGATAATGCTAATGGAACTCACTCTTCTTTTAGGGTATAGACCCAGTCTAAGGTCCAGTTCCTAATTACTCTCCTAGAGTTCTATCGATTCCCTCAAGTCCCTCTTGAGCTTCTCAAGTGGATGCGATGAATGTTGAGTTTCATTAGTCCATCCATATGTTGGCTCAGTTGGTAGCCTCTCAGGTCGAGCGTAGTGCTCATATTGCTCTATCTCTTGAGGCAATAAGGGTTGGTCAGTTTATGAGGTTGAGCCTTTCTATGTTTATTGGTGTTATGGTTGAGAAGGATACTCAAGGCTTTATTAATGAGATGGAAAAGATATTTCACGTTATGCATACTATTAACATGGAGGGTATAGAATTCGCTGCCTACCAACTGAAAGATGTAGCATACCAATGGTATGAGGGATGGAAATAATTTAGGTATGATGATGATGAGTCATCCCTATGGGATGATTTTTCTATTGCTTTCCTAGACCGCTTCTTTTTTGAAGAGTTAAGTTAGGCGACTGTTAATCTTAAGTAAGGCAAGATGTCAGTCAAGGAGTATGCCTTGAAGTTTGACTACCTATCGCGGTATGCTTCAAAGTTAGTTTCTAGCATAAGGGATAGAATAAAAAAGTTTATTTTTGTGTTGTCCCAAGACTTAATATTAGAGAGTAAGACTACCTTGTTGAACAAGGACATGGATATCTCTAGGTTGGTTATGTATATATAGCAAGTTGTGAAGGAGAATTAGAAGAAGGCAGAGATAGGGGACAGGTAGCACAAGAAGTTTACATTTTCTAACCGGGATGCTGGTTAATAGTAGAGTGGCAGGGATGGTGGAAGATGGTCCAATACAAAGTAGGGCAGTTTTGTATCTCACTCAACTGCTAGTTCCTCCTACATAAAGCTATCTGGTGATAGACGTTTTCATAATAGTGATAATTATAAGGCATAAGGTGCTCAATCTCAGGCTAGTAGGGCCTAATCAGCTACATCATATCCTCCCTATAGGTTTTATGGTCAATTGCATCTGGGTTACTGTGATGAAGTAAGGGATAAGTACTTCTAATGTGGTCATCCAAGGCATATGGTTAAAAGTTTTCCTATTGGTAAGGTTGCCTCTAGGGCAAACAAGGTTCCTGTTGCCTCTTTTTCAATCTGGCACCAAAGGGTGCACATCTAGCTTCAACACTGGTCGAAACTGACTCTATGCTCTGACTACTCTTCAGGAGTCTGAGGCATCACCTGATGTCATTACTGGTATGTTGAAACTCTTTTCTCAAGATGTGTATTATTTACTTGATCCGGGGTCCATGCTTTCTTATGTCACTCATTTGTGGTTGTATATTTTGGTTTTGGTCCCAAGTCTATTTCAGACTCTTTTTTTATTTCTACTTCTGTGGCTCATTCTATGGTTTCTAGAAGTCTATAAGGCTCGTGTGGTATCTATAGGTGGTCGAGAGACCTTGGTTGATATGTTTGAATCGTAATATTGGGGATGGATTGGTTGCACTTGTTCTGTGTTTCCCTAGATGACTAAACTTGTAAGGTCGTCTACAAATTCTCTAATGAGCTGGTTATTGAATTGGAAGGTGTTCCTTAGATCCTAAAGGGAGGTTCATATCATATGTTAGATCTCAGAGATTAATATCTAAACTATCTAGTCTGGGTTAAATATTCTTACTTAAAGGGTCCTTCCTTACCTTCAGTCCTGGTGGTGAATGAATTTTTGGAGGTCATAACTGATGACCTTCCTGGTGTTCCTCCAGATAGGGAGATTGATTTTGGGATAGATCTTGTTCCAGACACTTATCCTATTTTTATTTCCCCGTATAGAATGGATCCAACTGAGTTGAGGGAGCTTAAGTAGCAACTAAAGGGTCTTTCAGACATGGGTTTAATCCATCCTAGTGTTCTCAGTGGGGTGCACTAGTTTTATTCATGCATAATAAGGTTGGTTCCCTTCGGATGTGTATTAATTACTAAGAGTTGAATAATGTAATGGTAAAGAATAAGTACCCTTTTCAAAGGATAGATGATTTATTTGATCATCTTCAGGGTGCTAAGTTTTTCTCTAAGATTGGTCTTCAATTCGGGTATCATTAGTTAAAAGATTAGGGACGTGGATATCCCTAAGACTAGTTTTCATACCCGATATAGGCATTTCAAGTTCCTAGTTTTGTCTTTTGGGTTGACTAATGCCCTAGCAGTATTCATGGGCTTGATGAATAGAGTCTTCCATCAGTTTCTAGATTTGTTTGTCATTGTGTTCATAGACAATATTCTGGTGTGCTTTAATAGCATGGTTGATCATGCTAATCATCCCCATTTAGTATTGCAAACCTTGAAAGATCAACGATTGTATCCAAAATTTTTGAAATATGAATTCTGGTTGAACGCTATCACTTTTTTGGGTCATGTCATTTCTAGTGAAGGGATGATGGTGGATCCGTATAAAGTTGTTGTGGTTAAGAAGTAGCCTAGAGCCATGACTCCAATCGATATTCAGAGCTTCTTCGGTTTACCAATTTTTACAGAAGGTTTATGGAAAGTTTCTCCTCTATAGCTGCCCTGTTGACAAAGCTTGTTCAGAAGAAGGTGAAATTATTATGGTCTGATGCTTGTGAGGATAGTTTTGAGAAGTTGAAGGATAATCTGACTTCGACTCTAATCTTGACCTTTCCTGAAGGCACTGATGGATTTATGGTCTATTATGATGTATCTTGTTTGGGGCTTGGGTGCATTTTCATGCAGTATGGCAAAGTTATAGCTTATTTTTCTAGACAGTTGAAGGTGTATGAGAAGAATTATTGGACTCATGACTTGGAATTATTGGCCATGGTAATCACGTTTAAAATATGGCATCACTATTTATATGGAATGCATGTAGATATCTTTTTCGATCATAAGACCCTTCAGTATGTGTTTGCTTAGAAATAGTTAAACCTCAAGCAAAGGAGATGGGTTGAGCTTCTCAAGGATTAAGACATGAGTCTTCGCTACCATCCATGTAAAGCTAATATGGTTGTTGATACTCTTAGTGGGTTATCCATCGGGAGTCTAGCTTATATGGATGAAGGGAAGGAGGATTTGGAGAAAGATATTCATGATTTGGCTAACCTTGGAGTTTGTCTCTTAAAGTCTAAGGATGGTGGTGTGTTCGTATGGAAGATGGCACAATCATCTCTTGGTGTTTAAATAAAGGAGAAAAAAGTATTAGATCCTATCTTGATGAAGATTAAGGGTGATGTTGGTAGGAAGAAGGTAATAGACTTTGAGATTTGTGGTAATGGTACCTTATGGTACCAAGAGAGGTTATGCGTTCCCGATATAGATGGGTTTCGAGAGAGGATCTTGGATGAAGCGTATGAGTCGCATTATGCTATTAGTCCTGGTTTGACAAAAATGTATCATGACCTCAAGGAGATATATTGGTGGAATAATATGAATCTTGATATGGCTAGTTTTGTGGCTAGTTACATGGTGTGCTGACAAGTGAAATTTGAGCAAATAAAGCTCAGACAATTATTTTAAGAAATTGAGTTGCCTCTTTTGAAGTGGGCAGTAATTAACATATATTTTGTTACCAATCTTCCTCAGTCTAGAAATTAGTTTGATTTGGTTTGGGTCATCATGGATAGGATGACAAAGTTTTCTCACTTCTTGCCAGTGAGGAAAAATATTTAGGTAGAGGATTATACGAGGTTGTACCTCCAAGATATTGTGAAGTTACATGGGGTGCCTATTTCTATCATCTCGAATCATGGTATCCAAATTTCACTGTATTTAACAGTCATTTTATAAAGGTTCAGGGATTAAGGTGAGTCTTAGTATGGCTTTCCACCCGCAGTCGGATGGGCAAGCAGAAAGGACTATTTAGATATTGGAAGATATGCTGTATGCATGTGTGATTGACTATTGTGGTAGTTGGGTTGACCATTTCCCTCTTATAGAGTTTGCGTATAACAATAGCTACTACTCTAGTATCGATATGGCCCTATTTAAAACTTTATATGGTTGGAGGTGTAGGTCTCCTATTGGGTGGTTTGAGGTTGGTAAGGCAGAGATATTTGGTCTTGATTTGGTTCACCAGGCCATGAAGAAGGTGAAGGTGATTTTAGGATAGGCTTAAAGCTGCCCAAAGTTGCCCAAAGTCTTATAAGAAAGTGAGGTGTAGAGAGTTAGAGTTTAAGGTTAGGGATAGGGTGTTCTTGAAGGTGTCTCCTATGAAGAAAGTGATACGATTTGGGTAGAAGGGAAAGCTCAATTATCAATATGTTGGTCCATACATGGTTTTGAGAAGGGTTAGTGATATTGGATATGAATTTGCACTGTCTTCTTGTCTAATCTCCATTTATCTAGTGTTCCACGTATCTATATTGAGGAAGTGTAAGGGTGATTTGCATAAATTATACCTATCAAGAATATTGGTATTTTAGATTCTCTGTCTTATATAGGAACAAACTATACTCCCATTCCTCTGGCTAATTTACTTGGATTTGAGGACAGTTTTTGAGCCATATTAAGGTGGTGAGCTTCCATACTCCATAAGGATCTATTTCATGCTATGGAACTTTTTTCATTATTATTATTACTTTGGTTATAGTGTTGGCTATGGTCGGAGGTATGTCCTGACTGGATGTTCTTTGATTCAATTTAGAGGCTTTGTTGAACAACTATAGGCATGGGCGATGTTGGTATTAGGATTAGCATTAGTACTGGTTGGATATTTGGTTGTGGTTGTTTGTCTATGGTTATAGACATACTTCATTATCTATAAATTACTATTTTTTATCATATTATATGTTTGGAATTCATCTGACATGGGGTGTAGGATGGTTAACGATAGGGTAGTGAGGGTTATCTCTAGTCTGAGTTAGACTTGGGATACCCAACATGACTAGGCCCTGGTTAGGGTCGTGTTAATTTGAAATCTTGACATAAGTGGAGAGGCTATCTTGATCCCAAGCTAGTAGGATCTCCTTATTTGACATAGGCTCAGTTCTCTGAGATGTTCTCAGTGAAGTACATGCCTCGTAGCCTTGGACATTGTTAGAGAGACTTGTTTTTAAGCTTGGAGCAGGGATCCATAACTATTGTAGAGTATCATTCTTGGTTCCATGAGTTGTCTAAGCATGTTAAATCTATATTCGATTAAATATGAGTGGGTTCGATGCTATGTTTAAAGATTAAGACTTCCTTTTTGCATTGCTACACATAGTTTGGTTGCTGCTGGTAGATCTTTTATTGAGGGGTTGATCATGCTCAAGTTATGTAAGAGATGCATCGTGAGGCCTAAGGGGCTAATGATAAGAGGCTATGATATTAGGGCAATATCAATGAGAGCGAAAGTGGCTCACGATTCGGAGGTAATGGTTGTCAACGTAGGTATCCTCCGTATCAGCCTATCAGCATCAAGGGAAATATATTAGGCTCGTTCATATCGTACTTCAGATTATCAATGGAGGTCAGTCTATTGATAATAATTATTTTGGCGAGAGTAGTGGTCAGCCTCCAAGGGGTTTATCTTCTAGGTATTCTAGCCATGGTGGTTACCTGGGTTAGCCAGATTTTTGGGTTCAGTATAATATTAGGCTCATTTTATGGTTGTGAGGCCTTTGGACATTTCTTAAGAGATTTTCCCAATTGGAGAGCAATGGTTCCTGTAGCTCAGAGTGTTCTAACGATTAGGGTAGTTCCTCCCCTAGCTAGAGGTCGTATACATAGTGGCTGGGGTAGTCCACAAGGTATTCATGGTGGTTCCTAGGCAGATAGAACAAGAGTTTGGTTAGGTGCCCAGCTAGGTGGCGAATATGGTTAGTTGTATGTCTTACATGGAAGACGTAAGGCAAAGTCAAATACTATTATTACAAGTACAATTTTAGTGCGCCATTAATTGATTTTTTCTTTATTTTATCTGAGATCCAATTATTCATATGTATTTCCTTATTCTATACCACCGCTAAAGTTATCTTGGGATTCTATATCTGTATCGTTATGTGTATCTACTCCTGTGGGTGATTCTTTAATAGTGGATCAGGTTTATATATTATATGTTGGTACTAATTGAGAGTTTGATACTCATGCTGATCTTATTTTATTAAACATTATGGATTTTGATATGATTTTTAGGCATGGCCTGGTTATTTCCCCATCATACGATATTTGATTATTTTCCAAGATTGTTACTTTCTCCATTCCTGATAATCTCTAGTTATGTGGCAAGGATCTATTAGTCATGAGCCGATGAGGATTATATCTTATGCTTGGGCTAAGAGACTTATTTCAATAGGTTATGATCTTATCTTACTTATATTAATAATGTTAGCGTGAAGAGTCCCATTCTTGACTTTGTTTCTATAGTCCATGAGTTTTTCTAGTGTTTTCCTACCCATCTACTCTTTCTTCCTCTAGAGCTTGATAATGAGTTTGTTATTGATCTAGAGATGGGCACACGACCTATTTTTTGGAACCTTATCGTTTGGCTCCTTTTGAGCTTAAAAAGGTAAATTCTCATTTTCAGGATCTCTTTGGTAAGGGATTCACTACACTGAGTATGTCACCTTGGGGTGCTTCTGTATAGGTCATAAAGAGGAAGAATGGTTCCTTACGTACATGTATTGACTACAATTAACTTAATAAGTTGACAATGATGAACAGGTATCCTATTCCTCATATTGATGATTTCATTGACCAGCTTTAGGGAGTAGCGATGTTCTCTATGATTGACTTAAGGTTTGTTTATCATTAGTCGGTGATTAAGCCTAAGGACGTCCTAAAGACAATCTTCAGGACATGTTATGGTCATTATAAGTTCTCGGTGATGTCTTTTAGATTGACTAATGCCTAACAAAATTTATGGAAATGCGTGTCCAGGCCTTCTTTACTCTTCTCATGATTGTGTTCATTGATGACATTTTTATGTATTTGAGGAGTAGAGCATATGTAGCATTTGAGATTATGCTCCAGATTTTGAGAGATTATAGGCTTTTTGCCAAATTTTCAAAGTTTGAATTTTGGCTCGAGTTAGGGACACTCCTGGGGTATGTGGTGTCTAATGATGGGATTATGGTGGACCCGACAAAGATTAAGGCTATTTGTGATTAGGCTATGCCTACTTCTCCATATGAGTTTCTTAGCTTTATTGGTATGGCTGGTTACTATAGGTGGTTTATTGAGGGTTTTGCTACTATTTCAATGCTGAGGACCAGTCCTTAGACTACTTAATGGTGCAACTTGATATTTCTAAACCCTAAGAGGATTCTTGCTAGTGTTGAGGAAAGGTTTACCTTATTTGAATAGATTTGGAGTCACTAGTTTGAGGATATGAGACTTTGCATCATTTATGATCAGGTGTTGAGTGGTGAGTCCAAGAAGACTACTATAGATTCTGAGGGTGTTTTGAGATATGATGGCCATTTTGTGTTTTGAAGGTCGGTGAATTGATTTAATGAATTTTGCACGAGTCTCATAGTTCTAGATATTCCATTCACCCCAGAATAGCTAAGATGTATATATATTTGATGCTATATTATTAGTGAAGTGGACTGAAGAGAGATATGGTAGAATTTGTTGCTCGTTGTCTATGTTTTTAGTAGGTGAAGGCTGAGTATCAGAGACCTGGTGGCTTGATTTAAAGGTTTTCCATTCACGAGTGGAAATAGAAATGGATCACCATAGACTTTACTAGTAGGATGCCTCATACCTTCCATGGTTCTGATGGTCTTTGGATCATTGCAGATTGGTTGACAAAATCAACATATTTCATTCACATCCAGATGTCTTCCAGTGCCTAGAAGTTAGCTTGTATGTATGTTTGTGAGATAGTTTGCATGTATGGTGTGCTTGGATCTATCATTTTAGATCTGGGCTCAATTTTCACTTTTAGCTTCTGGAGAGCGTTTAACGAGAAGTTTGGTACTCAGGTGGATCTTAGCACGACCTTTCACACTCAGAATGATCGATAGTTAGAGCAGACTATTTAGGTTCTCAAGAATATGCTTAGAGCCTGTGTTATAGATTTTTAAGGTCAGTAGGAGATGCACTTAGCTTTGGCAGAGTTTGAGTATAATAATAGCTACCATTTGGGTATTAAGATTGCACCATTTGAGGCATTATATGGTAATCATTATTGTTCTCTAATTAGATGGTTTTAGACCTTCGAGATTTGACCCTGTTGTACAGACTTACTTCTAGAGTCATTAGATAGTGTTAGGGTGATTCATGATAGGTTGAGGGTAGCTCAAAGTAGGGAGAAGCCTTATGCTAATTGTAAGCTTTGTGACATGAGGTTTAGAGTTAGAGATTGAGTATTTCTCTAAGTATCGCCCAAGAAGGGTGTGAAGAGGTTTTGGAGTTGAGTATTTCTCTAAGTATCACCCAAGAAGGGTGTGAAGAGGTTTTGGAGGAAAGGTAAGCTCAACCCCAGATATATTTGACTTTTTGAGATATTTTACATAATTAGAGAGGTGGATTATGAGTTTCCTTTACCCCTAGATTTTGCTACTGTTCATTAGCTTTCCATGTTTCTATGTTGCGGTGGTACATTCCCTATGAGTATAATATGCTTCGATGTGACTCAATTTAGTTGGATGAGAGGTTGACCTTCATGGAGGAGCTGTGTTCATATCACTAGAGATGTCAGGTGGTTGCACTCTAGAGAGATTTTAGTGGTTAAGGTTTAGTGTTAATAATGCCTAGTAGAGGAAGCTACTAAGGAGATCGAGATTAAAATACAGGGCTAGTATCCTCACCTGTTCGAGGAGTTAGGTACATCCTAACACTTTACATTTGCGAATTAAAGTTATTTTAGTAGTGGATATTGTAATGACCCTCTAGGTCATTTTCTTTATTTCCACATATTTTTTTTGCTTAGAACTTTCCTATAGTTTCCCCTATTCATTAGTGACATGCGGGAGTTGACAGTTCGATTATCGGATAGTCCGTTTTGTTTTTTGAGTCAATTCCTCATTTTGAACTCTTTGCTGGTAAAAATTGGATACAGGCAAAAACTTCAGTCAATCAACCTCGTATGCCAATTTTAATAGTTCATCAGCTCTAGAACATCACTTTTCGGCTTGGAGGACCTTCGATTTGGGTCCAAAGGCTTCTGGACTCATTTTGGGCTATTGGTCAGAAATTGATAAAAATATCCCAAGGATGTGGGTTCCACTTTTCATTAAAGCGACCTCGAATGGAATTTCCACCGTGCTATTAAGTCTGTAATGTCAAATTTGGTAGGGTAGCATAGTTTGTTACATTCACGAGATTTCAAATGAATCTCGAGGGATCGATGGAGACTTAGAATTTTCCAAGTCCCTGGTTGGTGCACCCTTTAGTTGGCGCAACTGCTAAAATGACTTTTGGGTCTCCTTATCGGAGGCTGCTTAAGTGCCGGCCGACCGCTTAAGCGATCAGGATCAGGCTTTCCAGCTAGTGGGCTGCTAAAGCGAATCCTAATCCCCTAAGCAAAGGCCACTTAAGCGGCTATTGATCTTCTTAAGCGGAGGGTGCAGACTTGGCAGGTGCTGCTTAAGCGATACTTAAACGCTGACTGCTTAAGTGGTCAAGTGTCTGCTTAGGAGGTACCTAGGTGGCATTAAATGTCTAATTAGCCTGATTTTCTTCCTATTTTCACGTAAGTTCAAGAGCTTGGAACTCAAGATAGTGTCTAAAATTGGACGAGCATTTATTAGAAGATTTTGGAGTGATTGTAAGCTCGGGTTTCTTATTTCTTCATCAAAATGTTGTTAAGTTTCCCTTAATTTCATGGTTAATTCCCTAATTTATTCCTAAAACGCCTAGATTATTGTTGGGTTGATTTTAGTATCAATTAAGCTTGAAATTTACCCATTCTTGAGGGTAAAAGTTCTTTGAGCATAGAGGGACATGTTGGTGATTTAAAAAAATGTAATTCTATAAGTGGCCCACATATGGGAATTTTTTGGTGATTTCAAAAATGCAATTCTTTAAGCGGGGCCTATATGGAATTTTTATGTAATTTTGGACCCAAAGAATAAAAATGCAATATAGGCACTATTTTTCTCGTACTTATGTGTAGATTATCAATTTGACAGTGTGGCATCATGAGGAATCTTCTCGAAATGGGAAATCGATAATTTTACAAATTTCACCGGCTTTCTTTGGCATCTAGGTAGGCTAGGTTTACCTTTCTCATAGATTGGGATAAATTACAGTATATTTATGATAATGTGCTAGATATGGGTTGGAAATTAGGTCTTGGAAGTATATTTGGTAGAATCTGGATCTCTTGTCCAGTTAAAGAAATGTATATAAGGCATAATTGACTTAGTTATTCATTCTATAGGTAGAATTGGTATCTTAGGACTAAATGTGGCTTAATTAATATTTAGAAGTGAGTTTAGATACCTTAGTACAATCCGAGATAGAATTTTCCTTAGAATGGGTTCCTGGGATTAGAAGTGGGTAACTTTAAGGATAGTTCAATTCTGATGCTATTCATGCTATGAATTCTGATTCATGTTCGGTAAATGATAATATGAGTTCCATTTTAAGTTCGATAATGATGACATGAGTTCCCCTTCAATTCTGGCATTGTGGGGTTATTTAAGACGGTTATGAAACTAGTTCAAGTCCGGTGTTTATGATATGGATGGATCAATGCTTAGGATTTCTAGATACAATTAATTCACATAATTTTGGTTATAACTTATTGTTGATTGCACCCTACGCGCTTATAGGGGCTCATATTAGGTTATTTACTTTTCTGCACTTTTTGGCTTATAGGGGCCATTTTTATAGTGATGGCTTTGTTTTCTTTATTATTATTGTACCAACTATTTATGTCTAGTATTTGGAGCATTATTCCAGATTTTCCCTCTTACCTTGACTTATCTTATTTATCTCATATTTTTATTATATCTGTATTATGATTTAGCTAAGTCGGCTGATGATGCCTACTGTGTACCCATGGCTTTGGTACTTATAATACACTTCTATACCTTTTTGGTATAGATTCAAGTACTAGTGGCCGCTGTTGTCACTGAGATTTGTGTTGGTTAGAGATTGGAGACTGGGCAAGCTCTCGGAGCCAGAGTTGACCTTTTACCCTTCTTTTATTTTTGCTTAGTCTTTCTATTTTAAAGATTGGTGTACATTTGACTATGATAGTACTCTTATTCTTTTGGTTTAGTGGCTCTTGTACCACATTACTAGTTCATGGTATTATTATTTCTCTTATTTATATTCTTTCTTATTATTATTCTATGGTCGATTACTTGTAAGTCTTTTGCTTGTGCTTTTTTGGCATTTATGCCATTTTTCACTGAATTAGCCCACTGCTCACAACTCTGGGCTAGGTTTAGCTTACCTATTGGTGGTATAAAATAGGTTCCATCATGACTCGAAAGTCAGATCGTGAAAGTATGATTTTGATACATTTTCTTTTTATGGTAAATTACATTATTGGTAGTTATCTCATGGTTAGACATTATGGTTAAGGACCCCAATTATGCCAAAACTAGCTTTCAAACTTGGTTAGGGTGCCTTGAGATGTTAGGATGGTTGCCTTAGGTCATTTCCTTTAGTAGTCATATATATATCTCTCACTTTCTTGTCTATTCATGTATATATAAATTCTTGGCCTTGTACGTTAATTTACATCTTTCTTTCACACTCACTTTTCATATATACTAATAAATATACGGTATTGAACTTAAACCCTAATTATTATAAGGATAAGATAGTTTATCCTTATTGTCTTACTAGTTTTATCGTGATTAGTTTCTTGCATAGCTATTTGTAACTACATTTATGCCTTACATGTTATTTCTGCTTGAATTATCTATGGAACTCAGACTGTCGATACCTACTGAGTACCATGTGTTTGATACTCATACTATACTTCTGAAGTCTTTATGTTCTATGGTTTAATAACACTTATAGTGTTTAAAACCAAGAAATATGCATGTACTTCATGCAATTTTGTTGGGTTGTGTTTTTGAAGTGATTATGCAGGAAAATAGGTTTTGGGAGCCAACTGGAAGAAAAAAAGTCAAGAGCTGAAAAGTGATTACCTACTTAGGGTACCTATTCCCCGTAGGTGCCACCTAAAGGGTGTAGTTAGGGCGTAGGTGATAGAAATCTTAGTTCCAGAGAAGTGGTCTGCTACCTAAATGGAGCACCTATGGCCTGCATGTGCCACCTACAGTCCATAAGTAGCATCGTAGGTGGCCACCAACTCAAATTTTCCTCTTTTGTTTAGGATTTAATTTCTAGGGTTTCCATGTAATCTTTAAATACCCTTTTGATGTTTTAAGTTAAAAAAGCTAGGGAATGCCTTAGGGGGAAAAGTTACCGCACTCTTATTACTTACAAACATATTCTTGATTCCGAGATTTGATTTTGATCTTGGGATTGTTTTGTTCTTGTTTTTGTTTGAATTATTAATATGAGACTTTGGGTTTTCATCATAAATTATTGTGAGATTGATTGAATGCTTTCAATTATGAATTTTATTGAGTTTTTAACAAATATGAGCGGCTAATCCCTTAGCAAGGGTTGTGGAAACCCTGTCAGATTAATGAAGTAGGGAAAGTGCAAAGTTGTTCTAAACCTATATTCTTGCTTGTATTGTGATAATCTTCAGTTTAATAGACATCTTAGTGGTTGCAAATGTTAGGATCCTGCTTATATTCCTAATTTTCTTCACAAGAAAGGTGGAGAGAAGGAAATGAAGATTATAATATAATTTGGAGTTAACTGTCCATATAAGCTAATCATCTTCATTTGCTTATGATAATTATCTTCATCTAATAACTCGAAACTAAAAGTGTAATAGTTAATCTGGAATCTAGGATAAGGGTTAGTTTAGCGACACTTGATCATACTTTTATGGATGTTGTCACTATTCAGAAGAGCACACTAGAGCTATGCGCGGATATAAATAAGAATACAATTCATCAGTTGGGACATATTGGACCTCATTCTAATCATTTTTACACATTATGTTTGGATAGTTAGATATTAATTGAGCTATCCGAGCCTACAAAAGAGTGTAAAGCAGAGGAAAAATATGTCTATATTCTACCAAATTTGAAAAATTACATTCCTCGCTTAAGGGACAAGAATTGCAATATGACACATTGATTGCTTGGTTCCTTTATTTTTATGCCACCACCCCTGGAGCATAGTAGATTATTAAAGAAAAACTTTGGGTTGAAATTCATATGGTTTAAGTGGAAAGTAAAATTGAAGACCACTTCCTTGGCTACCTTGATAAAGTCTGAGTAATCAATGTACCCGCATTATGCCGTGATATTAAATCAGGCACTAGATGAGAGACAACCCATAGTCTTGTTGGTGAAGTCTGAGTAACCAACATAGCCACATTGTGCCGCGAAATTAAATCAAGCACTATTTGGGAGGCAACCCAGGGTATGGTGTTATTTGTGCATTTGTGTTCATTACTGACATCATAAGTTCTCACCTAAGGTGCCGCAGGTTTGTTTATAACTCTCTTGTTTTTAGAGGTCTAATACATTGGGGACAATGCATGATTATAAATTGAGGATAAAGCTGCTTGTAGGTCTGGATGTCCTCTTGGGGTTTTTGTTTTCATGTCTCCTTTCCTTGGATTTTTATTCTTAGTAGAGCCAACATGCTTAGGACGTATTGTATTTTTATTTTTGTTGTGTTTTTTTGTGTAACTAGGAGAAAAATGAGTATGTAAGGCAATTGATGTACTGTGTTTTGATTTATTGGGAAATATGATACCCCTTCAAAAAAATTGTTTTTTAATTGTCTGATGTATATATATTTGTGACCATTGTAAACTCGTTATGACATTAGAATTAGGGATCCAATAATCATAGCTAATAATGCATTAATTGGATAGGTAATAGTGTGTGATGCAAACCTGTTCCATGTGTGTGAGAGATACTACTTTGTTCTCTTTTTCTGTTGCATCCAAAACTTTCCTGGTTAGTCTTACCTTAGTTTAGGATAGTCGGTTAGGAAAGGATCATAGGCTATTCTTGAAATAAGTCCACTTTTAGCCTAAATGACCCTCCTAAAGTGAAAAAGTATCCTTTGATCCTTATTTTAAGCATGTATAGATTATTTTTCTTGTTACACCTTTCACCTTCCTATTTTGATTGCAATGAACCTATTTTGCCCCTGGTCTTCATTGGACATTGTGTACCTCAACACATGCAAAACACCTAAGTTGAGGGTGGCTATATGTCACGACCCGAGACTACTCCCTAGTCTTAACACAGTTCTTTGAACCATTATTGATCCCAAGCTAACCCATGAACTGGCATGATACTCAAACAACTAATTTAACATGTATAACAAAACTTAATTTGCTGAGCGGAAGCATAATCATGAAAAATCATAATAAAGATAATACTGATACAGTTTATATCATGATACAACTAAAGAAAGAAACTCAAATTACATGATTGGCTCTGAGTGAAATCTATGAAGCCTCTATTATGCTGACTATAGAAAGCTGGGACATACTTCCAACTACCACTAATCAATACATATGGAAAATAAAAAGAAATAGTACATGATCTACAACTGTCTGGAGTTTTCAAAATAGGAGAACTTATCACCTGCTGGTTGAAAGCTGCAAACTGTTCGACCCTACTGTGAGAGCTACATATGGTACCTATATTATGAAGGATGTAGCCACAAATGCAGACATGTAGTTAGTACGTTGGAATATACTGAGTATATGGAGACACGCACTAAATCATGGAAATATTTCAAACATCCTGTAAAACTGAGGAATAAGTTATTTGCTGAAATATATATTATGAAACATGACTATACATGAAAACTGTAAATCATAGAGAATTTATAAATCATGAGCTGAAAAAATTCTGTAAGCTAGGAGAAAATAGAAACATAAATGTTGTAAGTCAATCTCTTGTAGGGCTGAATATGCTGTAGAAGCTATACTGATGATGATGTATGAATATTGGGTCTAAAACTATGTGGTGGAAACTAACTTAACTCAAGAATCTGAATATACAAATATACTAATCATGAACGAATAAACATACAAAACCAACATAACATGTTCTAAGTAGATCTGATTAACTAAATGACTGATGCCTGTGTAACCGAATAGCTAAATTTTGAGTAACTGGATAACTAAGACCAGTATGCTGAGTAGTGGATATATGAATACTGATTATGTAAAACTGAACTGTACTTAGTCTGAATAACTGGACTGAAATTGTGGGGTACTGTGCATATGAGATAAGGACAAACTGAACAGTATGAGATAACTGAACTTGAATGAAAGAAGACTGTAATATCTGAGAATTCAAGACCAAGCATATGCATATTTCTAAAATAATTTGTAAACTAATAAATTGAAATCTGTATTACTAAATACTATAAATCTATATGCTTTGGTCAAGCAAACTTGAACTGAGTATATATTGAATATTGTAGTAAGACTGTGGGAGGTATCATCTAATCAACATGCCCCAATTTGAGCTAATCGGGGTCCAACTTGTAACCCTAATTTGAAAGGTTTCAATACCATACATGGGTACGAATACTGATTGATGATGTGGATCAGCAAGGCTAATGTTCAGAAGGAATAGGGTGACAAGCCTAAACTAACGGGTGACCCCTTAGAGGATGTCAAGCCTAAACTAATGGTTAACCCCTCATATCTTACAATGGCTATATAGTTTTGTAATACAGGGATTGCTAAGAACAACTTTGCCTAACTGATGGAGATGCCACAATCCCTACATTCGCTCGGTGCTAAATCCTACTCCCAACTTAACTGACACTGAAATAATGAACTGGTATATGCACTGAAGCTGATAAGAAAAGCTTAGGTCATGGTGTTTTGAAAACATCAGTGTATACAGTGTTTGAAGTAATAATAAACATGTGAACTGATAGTGCTCAACTTGAGCATAATAACTGTGTATAATGATAAGACATGGTTTAACTAAGTCTTACTTGAAAATATGAAATCATGTAACATATGTAGGTATCAGGTTTTCATAACCCACCAGCACTAAATGATCGTTAAAACATGACATTAAATTTAAAGTGTAGTATTGAATCATGGTTCAACTTAAGACATAGGCATTTCATCAAAGATGAGGAAAACATAAATTTAAAACATGAGAATGTTGCTAAAAATCATGAGTTTAGGATCAATCATGGAATTCACTTAAATAAGGCATGGGAAACTTAAATTCATAGCATGAGGAATTCCAAATATTTCATGGGATCATACATGGGCTGAATTTAATTAAAATCACCATGAAAACATGAAATTCAATCTTTCTCGAACATATAAAATATCATAATGATAAAAAATTCACTCTTTAATTGAAAGTAAAGGGTTTTTTGGGCTCCATGGGTGAAAGGGACCCATGAATAAATACCCCGCATACCTTAAACCTATAACTGGTTCTGTTATCCAAACATGCTCCAAACTTGTCTGAAAAATCCAAAAGTCCCCCGAGACATACTTCTTATATCCTTGAACATGAATTAACTCAATAACTAACGTCTCAGGATTGGTAAGGTCAAAATAAAAATCCTCGAAGCTTAGGGGTCTTGAAGATGACTAAGTCCCCCACGCTTTGTGAAAATTTCTAGCCTTAAGCCCCTTAAGCATACAAATAAAACCTGAATCGAGATAAGAATAGTGTGGGGTATTACACTATCGTAGGGGTGTATAATTTGAAGTAGGTATGAAGAAGGGTAAATAAGAGAAAAGAAAGCAGGGTTGGGTGTGGTATAAAAAGAAAAAGAAAAGAAATGTTGAAAAAAAAGAGAAAGAATAAAATAAACCATACCCAACCAAAATGTGCAATAAAAGAATTAAATGGGAAAAATAAGGGTGTAATTTTTGTGCATAGATAAACCCTTTCTTTCCTTTATGCAGTATTTTCTTTATTCAAATCCAAAAAGATTCACTTTCTCAAGATTGTAGGAACCTTCTCAAGGCTTTGTGGCCCAACTATGCTTTGTTCTCTTTCCACCACCCCCAACATAGGCTTTTAGCTTCAATTAGTATTCTCGAGTTCAAGAAGGATAGGGTTCACAAATGGGTGAATAGAAGGGTCACGGTTTGTAATGCATTTACTAAAGAAAAGTCTGAAGTCTTGAAGAGGGTGACTAGGTATAATTCTTATGTATTTGTATAATATTTAGGCTAAAGTAGACTTACAAAATCACAAGATGTCCTATGTTCATTTTACCAACCAAGCATAGTCAAAAATTAGCTTTGAAAGACTAAAGGGGAAAGTTCTAGATAGTACAAGTACACATGAGAAAGTGACAATTAACCGAACACACATGTCATGTAAGTGTCATCAAGGGGATTCAATTGTTCTACCCGCTTGAGACAAATATGGAGTATTCATTATTTTTTCGAAGTCAAATTTCAGAGTCATAGGAAGAGGGAAAAAATTTCGTCACAATGTTGCTCACATCCATGCGTTCGAATAATTTTTTAAAAATTTTCAGGTGGAGGGGGTTGTTTGTCTTTACATCTACACCACACATAATTTACTAATCATGGAGACCATCCAGACTATCATCTCACATTGAAGTTCATAGTCTGGGTAACCCACGATCTGGTTACTCAGACTTCACTTATGGATCTTAATGCAACCGCAAATTACCAATGCCACAGGTACTCAGACTTTCCTTGCATTCTATGGTTAGAAACGCGATCATGAAGGAAAAAACTGGACTAATGAAATTTAAACTAAAATACCAAACTACGAACAAAATAACTAATCCATGCAAATGGAGGCACCATCAAGGTGCCCGAATATTACAACCAAAATAAAATGAAGGTGAGAATTATCCAAAAGACTAGAAAAGGATATAATACAAACCCAAATTAAATGAATATGAATAAGGAGACACCCCTAACTTAAAAGATAGCAGTATCCCCACTGTATAAACAATCAAGGATAAAAGAGATAAGGGTGCACCCTGAAACTCCATCAAGGGTTGGCATCACTATTGGAATCTGCATCACCACCCTTTTTCTCAAGATCAAACCCCTCGAAAGTAAAGTCGTTCATGGAATTATTGCTTTTATTTTTGGTCCACAAGATTTCCCTTCTGGAGTATAGCCGTTGTGCTAACCAATTCCTCGATGTACACCCCTTCGCTTTGAATTCACCCATATCTGCCTGCTTGAGCCCATAAACATCATTGATTTGTTTAGCCCCAACTTTCACCGTCTTTCCCCGAATCTTGACAGTCACATTGAGTGGGTCCAAAAAGGAGACTTCACCAATGTTTGTATAGAATTCATGGTGCCATTGCTCATTTGCGATGCATAGATTCGGGGTAAAGCATCGCCACCCTATGGCCTCAAGTTTGTCATAAAGATCTGGTAGTTTTTTTGGCACATTATTCAAGAAAATTCCTCTATTTGAGAGCATCTTTGTCCTTATAAAATCCCTATAGTAAAAAGTGTGGCACTTGGGTACCATGAATCGGATGTGATCATACTTATCCATGAGGTTCTCCTAAAAGAATTAAGAACACATTATATCATTCGATGACATTTTAATAATGCAAAATTTTTTTGATTAATCACTAACATTCATTAGACAAGGTGCATGGTGGTGTTAGACTAAATAATTGGAAATATAGTAATTTTGGCATGGTCAAAATCTGTCCTCAATTATTGGGATCGCGAGTTAGGGCCACATTTGTGTAACCACGATCACTGTCTATGACCACAGTTACACTACCTAAGGCTGGTTCTGTGTAAACTCTATACGTACAAATTTTTTCCAAATTTACGCTACTAGTATGTTCTACAATGTTGAAGCATATGAAGATCATTAGAACTATACTCAAAAAGGTACGAACGCCCTTTAAAAAGCAAACATAAGCATTGGAAGTTCATTAAAGCATTTTATCAAACACACTGGGTGCATATATCATCGGTCTACCTATTTCAGACAAAGTTAGTTATGATGATCACTTGCCTTAGACTGAGTTCATATATAACAACAACTATCATTCCAACATTCAGATGGCTCCATTTGAGGTACTCTATGAGAGGAGATATAGTTCTACTATTAGTTGGATTAATGTGGGAGAGAGCACAGTGGTAGGGCCTGACTTGGTGTTTGACACCTTGGAAAAGGTTCAGTTGATTAGGAAAAGGCTTAAGACAGCTCAGAGCTGATAGAAATTGTATACAGATGTACAAAAAAAGGATCCTGAGTTTGAGATTGGTGATTATGTGTATTTAAAGATCTCTCCTATGAAAGGAGTGAAGAGATTTGGCATAAAGGGGAGTTCAGCCCCTGATATGTCAGTCCTTACCAAATTATCAACCGTTTCGGAAAGGTAGCTTATGAGATTGAGTTGCCTTCAAATTTAGCTTCAGTCCATCCAGTTTTTCTTTTCTACTTGCTAAAAAAGGCATAGGTGACCCAACAGTTGTAGTCCCTATAGGGGGTATATATGTTTAGAACAACCTCTCTTATGAGGAGATTCCAGTCAAATTCCTCTATTGTCATATTCACAGACTGAGGAATAAATAAATCCCTTTATTCCAAGTTCTTTGGTGGAACCGGTTAGTTAAGGGAGGTACTTGGGAAGCAGAGGAAGATATCCAGACCAAGTATCCTCACCTCTTCTCCGCAAACTCAGAATCAACATAAGGTAATAGTTTTTTCTTGAACTTACTCAGTTCCATGGTAAAATTTTCCTTTAAGACTTGGTACCAGGTATTGTTGCATATTAAATTATGCCTTCATGCATCAGATATGCATGTTCAGCATATAAAAGTCCCCTTATTAACAATCCCAATCCTGCATTCATGAATCAAGTTCAGCTATGTACTCATGCATTGATATGCATGTTTAGTATGATATTTTAGTTTTATCAGTAACTTCAGTTGTACATGTATCATATCTAAATTCAGTCTATTAGTATTCTCAGCTTAGTCAGTCTCATTCGAGGATGAATGTTCCCAAGGGAGAGATATTGTAAGACCCTGCAAAACTTTAAGCTTGATTCAGTCCTGTAAAAGCTAGTAATGGGTTCCATACTGAGAAAAATTCAGCTAAGTGTTCATACTTAGAGTTATTTTAGCATTCATAAGTTGGCACCCCTTTTTCATGACCCTTATGAACTTTAAATATCAATTTTTAGGTTAATTCATGATTAGGAATATAAGTATGTGTTCTCGAAAAAGTTTTGGATTTTTTAGAATTTGTTAGAGGTACATTTGGAAGTCTAAACCAGTGGATCAATGTGATCTCAATGCGCCACATCGTCTATTGCGTCGATGAGTATTTTCTCCAACTCTTATGCAAATTCCAATGAGCCAACGTAGACTTAATGTGGTCCATCAGCCATAGCATCGACCTCATCGATGCGATACGTCAGTCTGTGCATTGCTGGCATGTTTTTCAATAATTAAAAAAGAATCCAGAGAGGTATTTAGGATATTTCCCTATTTTGAATTAGCCCCTAAAATATGAAATTCAGCCCTCACAAAGCAAACTACATTTTTTTCCCTCAAAACCATTCAAGAACAAACCCTAAGGATATCAACCCAAGATTCAATTCCCCAGGATTGGACGACCAATCTTCAAGAATCCAAGCATTGAGTTATGTCAAGTGTTTATCCAAGGGTTTCCTTCCACTTTTGGAGTTCAAGAAACCTTTTTTACTACAAGTTCATAATTTTGATGAATTTCATGGTTGGGTTTGAATGTGATCATGATTTCTATGTTAATGGAGTTCCTAATCTATGATTAGTTGCAACATTTTATGAAATTGTTTATTATATATGTTTGCATCATGAGAATTCATGTTTAAACCTTTGAATTAGAATTTAGTATTTGACATTGTAATGTCTCCATGTTTTTTAGTATTGTGTGCATATACTATGCCCTCTAAGTGTTGGTGGATTCTTCATGTGAGTTGAATAGTTAAGTCCCATCATATTTGCATGTATAAAAGTTCATGTTATGCAAGTTTTTGTCAAAATCCTTCAATGAATGAATGGTGATCAAGTAATTAGTTATCATGTGTCAAGATTATTCTATGTCTTATAGTCTATGCTATCGCATCCTGGGGATATTTAATACCCAAAAATTTAGTAGTTTACCTAGAGCTATAGTACCTACAGAATAGACTCGGTAGTATTATGATTAGTAGTTTAGTAATCAGTTTAGAACCTAGTAGAGTTCAGTCAGTTAACAGAATGAATAGTATTCTGTCAGTTAGTGGAATCCAAGGAACTCAATTCAGTTCTGTCAGACCGTATGAATCAGTAACAGATTAGTCCAGCCGAGAACATTTTAGAATTCAGTCCAGTGTCTATTTAGTTGGGAGTATGATCCAGCACTGAGTGAACCCAAGGATGGGGACTCACCTGCCAGTAGAGGGTGTGATCTCTAGAAGCAGTTCTTGTGTTCTAGAACTACATAGACAATGTAGGTTGAGACATCAACCTACCAGTTGAGGGTTGATGAGGTGTCCGATCTGCCAGTTGAGGGTACCACCATTCTCATTCAGAGCACCTGCCAGATAAGGCTGACTCAAAATGTCTTTACCCATAGAATGGTACTGACACCCTTCAAATTATAGTTACAGGTTAGACCCCAATTTATTTATAAAGGGGCATATTTATTAGATGACTACCTCCTACAGTCTCAGTTTCAGTCTTTAGAATATAACTCAGTTTAGTTCTACAGAAATTAGGACTGTCAGACACAGTCACTCAATTTAGTTCAGAACTCAGAATAGTTCTATAGAATCAGGACTGTCAGATATAGTCACTCAGTTAACAATAATACAGTATTACTAAATTCAAATATCAGTAAACCAGTGATTCTGAAATGCAGTATCTAGGGTTACCATGACCTCAATTACAGTTTAAGTATTTCATGCTTGTAACCCTCATTCAATTATACTCATGTTATTCAGTCAGTATTATTCATGAATATGAACCCATGCATCTCAGCCTACCTCACTTAGCATACCAGTACATTCAAAGTACTGACGCATACCTTTTTTTTGCGCTATGATGTCTTATATCATCGGTTCAAATGCACGGGCTCCTGATCATACTTAGCAGCCTGATCCATCAGCAATAGACTAATGGTGACTCCTTATTGTTCGAGGACAGATTTATTATTCCTGTAGTTTAGTACTCAGTTTATTTCAATAGTCAGAATTAGTTAGGGAATTGTCCCTTTAACTCCTTGTCCAGACAGTAGAGGCTTTTTAGACATAGAGTATTTATACATAGATGTTCAGTTTTGGTATTGATGTACCATACTCAGTATTTATTTATATCTTTAACCTTATGGAAAGTTTTAGCTTAATTTTCTCATAATTTCGACATAATTACAGTATTGTTATTCAGGTAATGCAGCGGGTACCAGTCATGGGTTAGCTTGTGGTCCTTTGGGATTATGAGCACCTATAGTGCCCGGGGTATAAACTCAAGGTATTATACTTATAAGCTGAGTAAAGTCCTATAGTGATCCTAAGTCGACAATCTGAAAGCTAAGGTTTGAGAAAATAAGGACAAGCCCATGGTATTTGATGCATATTATTGGAATTTCTTTTGTGAATGTGGGTGTCTCTTTATATATTCCTACATTGTCATGCATGATTCTATTAAGCGATTGGGACTTTTTTATTTTGAGGGCACACGTGTTGTGTTGCTAGCTACTTACTTGTTTGGGTAGTGTAACTTGTACACATGCATGATTCATTGTTTCTTATGCAATGCCATAGCTTGATTCCCTTGTGTCACATTGTTGGGCAACATTGATATCCATACAGTTGCTTTTGAAGTGTTAAGGTAATAAAAAGGGGGTAATGATCTTGATCTTAAAAGTTTGAAATTAACTATTGTAGGTGTCTTAGGTTTCTCTTGGTTAAGCACCATTGTGTTGTTTTGTTATGTTTTATTGCTTGAGGACATAAAAATATTTAAGTTGAGGGTCTTGATATGCTATGATTTCATAGCACTTATGATGTTTAAAACAAAGAAATTTGCATGTAATTAAGGCTATTTTGTCGGGTTTGATATGTTTTTGAAGTTATTTTGAAGGGAAATAGGTTCTGGGAGATAATCGGAAAAAAAGTTGAAAGGTGAAAAGTGGCTACCTACTTAGGGTACCTACACCAAGTAGGTGCCACCTTATGGGTGTAGGTAGGGGCATAGGTGACAAAAAGTTGAGTTTTAGAGAGTTTGAAGCTCCAAAAGCGGTCTTCTACCTACGTGGGGCCACCTACGGCTCGTAAGTGGCACCATAGGTGGCCACCAACTCAAGTTTTCCTCTTTTATTTAGGACTTAATTTATAGGGTTTCCATGTGATCTATAAATAACTTTTTGATGTCTTTTAGTTTAAAAAGAGCTAGGGAATTCCCTAGGTGGATAAGGTGATGCACTCTTTTTACTTACAAACATATATTTGATTTAGAGACTCAATTTTTACCTTGGGATTGCTTTGTTCTTCTTTTTGGTTGGATTAGTAATTTGAGACTTAGGATTTTTATCATAAATTATTGTAAGATTCATTTAATGCTTTCAATTATAAATTCCATTGATTGTTTCACAACTATGAGTAGCTAAATCCGTTAGTTAGGGTTGTGGGAACCCTGGAAGATTAACAAAGTAGGGGAAGTGCAAAATTGTTCTAGATTGATATTCTAGCATGTATTATATCATCTTCAGTTCAATAGATGTATTAGCAGTTGTAAATGTTTGGATCCAACCTGTATTCACTACTTTCTTCATAAGAGAGGTAGATAGTAGTAAAAGAAGATATTAATAGTAATTTGGAGTTAATTGTCAAAATAAACTAATCATCTTCATCTACTTAAGGTAATTATCTTTATCTAAAAACTTAAGACACAAAAGGTAATAGTTAACCTAGGATCTAGGATAAGCGATAGTCTAATACTCTAGAGGTAAAGAGTAAGCCAGTGAGTCCACAAGACAACTGGTGATGCATAACTTATCAAATTCTGCTTGTAAGCTATTAGGTTAGTTTGACAGAGCACGATAAACCTACGGAATTGAGAAGCCAGAGGAAACACAATCTTAGTGTTTGTTTCAGATTGATTATATCTAAAACATTCTACAATTTATTACTTTTCATAGCTTACAACTTCAATCCCCCATTTACTTTACTGTGCTGCCCGTTGATTTCAGCAAGCTTGAGAGATAGTTCATGTAGTCCTTGTAGGTTCGACCCCAACCTGAGTTGAGTTAGCATATTTTGCATCAACTGCTTTAACATAAATTTGAGATATAGCTTTGGGTGATATCAAGCTTGTAGATCATAGTATGAGTTCTCATTATTATTTGGTGCATTGTGAGCAGTAGCTATGGATCAGAGATTTATGGTAAGCTTTTGGTATTTGGAGCATTACTACTCTCCTTCTTATTAATTAGACTGATCTCTATATTGTAATCAGAGATGACTTATACTTACTGTGTAATTCACTTTATACTCTTATTATATTAGAAACTCTTGTACTGACTTCATTAGGTATTAGGTTTGCTATATGTATGTTAGTCTTATTATCATAGTCATTTTAATGTTCTCTATCTTTTCTTTTGATAGTCCTTTACTAGTTGTTCTAGACTATGGGCTGACCTACCTACTAGTGGGTTATAGTAGGCGGCATTATGACCTGAGACGTTTGTATTCTATCTTTGGGAGGCTACATGGTATTCTTAGGAAATTCTATTCTAGACTTGTCATATGTTTGTATTTTTATGAACCTCTAGTATATTCATTGACTCTATTAATTTCCAAATGGATGGTATGAGGTTATTGATAAATACGGATAAGACTTTTGCACGTTTTTCTTGAGCTTTATCTCAACGTTATGCTGGGGATCAAAAATCAATATCAATGATCTTCAGTATCATCCTAAGGAATCGAGGCTAACTCAGGCTCTAGTATAGTTTGTGACCACCTCAGCTTTTTAAAATTTGGTGTTGGGAATTTTGAGCCATTTTATAGATACTTACAGTGAAAACTAATGTCCTATAAATCTAGTAGTTCTTAGTATAAAATTGGGTTTGTTGGTGTTTCAATAGGATTTCTTATCTGTTTTAGCGTAAGAGATTGGATTTCTTGATATGGGAAAAATGGCGATCTTATCTTTTGATGACATCTTTGGAGGCCAACACATAAAGGCTCAAGACTTAGTCACCTCAAGAATACAAGAACATGCATGGAGGACCTGTTTTGAGCATAACTTTAAGAAATCTCACTTGTGGAAGATTGCTTGGAGCATTTAAGATTGAGGACTCACGGTTTTGGACCTTAGTTATGGGCATTTTGGACATTACACAAGGTGTATTTACACACCATAGCCACACCTATCATTAAGGGCAAAGTGGTCTTTTTGTCTTCTTTTGTATTACACTATAAATAGGTCATTTTAGCTTATTTCTTTGCAGATTTTAAATGATGAAGAATTGAAAGACATATTTTCTCTCTTTTGAGAGTGTAACACCCTTAGTTGTAGGGCTTGGAAAAGTCATCCCTAGCATAGGGCTTGGAAAAGCCAATATTGATCTTTGCTTGGAAATGGTAGATCTTGAGGTGAGTTCATTCCCTTGGTAGTCACCGTAAGAGTGTGGTTTTTATTATTACATTTATTAGGGGTTTAGTGTATTATATACACTTGGTTTCTGATTTTTGTCATAATATTGGCCTCACTATCTATCCTTTACTTTTCTTGTTATCTTTTGTAGTGGAAATATTTTTGGGTCCTTTTTGAATCCAAAAATTTATGTTCTTGTTGTCACCTTGTTCTTCATGTTTTGTGGCTTTTTTGGGTGTCAAATACACCATTGTTATCTCGTATTGTTGTTGTTGTAGTGAATCCGAGAGTGGTCTCCATCTTGGTCCTTAAATCCTTAAGATTAGTGGACTGTTTTGAAGGGTGTATTGGACTATTTAGTGGTTGTTTTGTGCTCCTCTTATTTTCTTGTATCATTTGGTATCAAAGCCATCATTGATTTTGTTCTAACAAAATCAATCTTAGGCTTGAGACTTGAAAACTACAAAAAAAAAAATCTGAAAACTAAAATTTCCAGAAAATAGCAATCTGTCCGTGTTTGTGTTCTTGGTCAAAATTGTGTTCTCGTTGTGTCTTGGCCGAGATTTGTTTGTTGTATGTCTAGATCTAGTAGTGTTCTTGTTTGTTTTCTTGTTTCTAGTGTTAGTTTTCTTGTCCACTAACACTTTGAGTCTAGATCTAAACTTGAGCTTGAACTTGTTGAAAGTTGTTGTTGTGAATATAAGCTTGGCCAATTGTTGTTGTTCTTGTAGTTATGGATTTGAAATTATCCGTGTTGATGTTGTTGTTATAGCTTGGCTGAGGATGACCTTGTAGTTGGGTGTTGGACTTATTGTTGTCGTTCTTGAAACATTGTTGTTATGTTCTTGTTGTTCTTCACCCTTTCATCTTTTGTTAACACAAGAAAAGTGAACTTTAAATCTACAAAAGGTGAAAGAAAAGTTGTAGTAGTTGTTGGTGAAAGGACTAGTTCACATCACTCATAGACTTGACATCAATTTCAACCATTTTTCCATATTTCAAGGAGCCTTGTTTTGTGGAACTAGTACAAGTCAAATCTCACCTTTTGAGTTGAATTTAAAAAGAGTTACCAGACTTGTTATTTCCCTCCAAATACTAATTGTCTTCCATTCCAAAATTATAAGGAATAAAAATTTCAAGAATGGTGATTAAAACTTGATAAAATCGAACCAATACGTGGCTACCACATCATCACTGCTACTATTCACACAATATTTTTGAGCTCAAATTTTAGATTCTAGTTTCATCTTATTGTTTCATTAGTTTTATGTCTTGATTCTAGAATTAATTAACAACTAGTAATCACCTACTTAGTTGTAGATTAATTATTGAATCCGTTTCTTCATGTCTTCGTTATTTGTGTGCTTTTCTCATTTTTAACTCGTAGTAACTTCTTTGTTTCAAGTTCGTAAGTAAATTTTATTTTGTGTCTTGAGTCGATCAAACAAGAATCTATTCTGGCCACCAAGTAGAATTGACATCCTATCGACTACCAGAGTATAAGCAACTTTCAATATTCGTCGCTCCAATTGTGAGAATCACAAAGGTGAGTGTATACGAGTGTTGGGGAAGAGCTTTACTACTAATCTTGTTTGTTCATTTTGTAGGTTTAAAGGGTGATATAAGGGTAACATGACTTCGATAGTCGGGGATTATTGTGACTACAATATGGGAGACTATGATTGTAGTGAGGGTTTTTATGGCTATGAAGTTGAGGGAGATTGTGGAGGCTATGAAAATAGCCATGATCGAAACATAGGAACATTTGAAAGTTACTATTTTGAGGGAGAAAATGAGGTGAATGAAGTGCCTAGTGCTTATGGTGACTTTGGAGATGATGTAGGACCTTGTGATGGATCTTATGAAGAAGTTGGGACATGTGAGGAGTCTTTCACTCCCCACTTCGAACCTAGATTTGGTGTTAGGTATAACCTTTTCATTCGCAAACCTTATGAGAGCTATGATGAGAGTACACATGAGGAGTGTGAAGATTCATATTCTCCACCTTGTAGTACTTCTTATCAAGGTCGATATAGTGTGAATGGTTATACTAGCTATAGTGTAGGTTCTCCAATGAGAAGAAGAGAGTATGCATCTCCAAAACTGAGGGGTACTCATGTGCTTTACAATATTGATCCGAGAAGGAGTGTACACTCTGGAAAGGTGACCATTTGTGGGATACCAGGCTACCTCGTTCTGCTAAATGATAGGTACTATAAAAACTACATTGTTCCATCCATGGTTGATTACTTGGGGTTATTTTGTGAGCCTTTACTTGTTCCATACTTCTTGGACAGGTTTAAGGTTACCGAAAGGGTAAAAGTTGTCTTCTCCTAATTTAATTACCATGAGGAGGTATGGTGTGATGTTTTGCCCATAACCTATGGTCATGTGAACTTGGGCGCCGATTGGTTTGCACAACATAAAGTTCCAAATATGCAAAATTGGCCTAATATTGTAAGAGATCGATGGGAAAATTGCCTCGAGACATACATTCTGCTCGGGCCAAAAAATAAAGTTCCTACCTACTCCAATTCGAATTATTATGAAAGACAAAAGATTAAGGGGAATAAGGAAGTGAAAGATGGTAATTCGAGAGTGGAAAAAGGAGAGGTTGTGTTGAGCGAAGTGAGGGGATTACCACCAAACCGTGCTAACTTTGGTTGTCCTTCTATTTCTATGGACATTTGTGTAGGTACCAACATGGCAAGCGATGGAGACCAATGTCAAAAGAAAGTTGATGCCCAAGCTTATGGAGGACCTTCAGCTCACAGCAGGAAAGAGTCTACTCAAGTCTTCAAGGTGAAATAGCTAACTCTTACACTTTAATACATGTGAATGATAATTGTATAGCTAGTAATCCATTGAGTGTGAGTAGTAGGTTACTTATTATGAGACTAATGATTCCTTGCCTCTTGTTGATGATGTACATATTTTGAGTGTGGATACACTAGTTGATCCTATTGATAACGAAATTGGCTCTTCTTATGAGATTAATTTATGTCCACCTAGTGTTGAAGCCTATATGTTGAATGGAAGTACATCGTCTTGTATAATGGGTGTTGATCAACTTGTTTGTGAAAACTTTCCACCACTTGTGTATGTGTATGATGTGCTTAATAGGACTCAAGTGAGTGAAGTATTTAAAAATGTTGGTCAACAAAGTGAGAATGAACCCGAGAGCTCTTCTTGGGATAATATTGTGTTTGAAACATCCTTGAAACTTGATATTGATCATTTAGAGAGTGAGGAACTTGCTTGTTCCAAATCTGTCCGTGAGGTAGATCACACTCTTTTTAGGTACAATGTCTTGTTTGAAGATGATTTAAACACTCATAATGAACCTAGTGGTAAATATGATGGTATAGCTTGCCTTGGAAGCTATAGCCTATATGATAACCCACTATGGTGTGACAACATTCCTCCTAAAGAAGGAAATATCTTCTTGGAAGATGAGAGTACTCTTAAGAGTAATAAATGTGTAGTTGCGGAATCTACTTCTTCTTCTACTTTATGTGATTTCATTGTTGAGAGTACTCATAGTGATTATTGGGAAACTAGTAGTGAGTACACATATGAGAGCACCTTAGTAGAAGTCAATTTGAGTGATACCTTTCTCTACTTTTTATTTTCTTTGGATGATATGTATGTTATTGTAGAGAGTATGTCATTTAGTTTGGGTGTAGACCACGGGAAAGGGAAGTGTTGTCGAGACCCGTGTCTATGGCCACTTTTCCCATTTAACCCCAGTGCCAAATTTAGAAATGGTGATGTTGGTGCACCAAACTTGTTGCTTGGTCTACATGACAAGCAAAGTTTCACTCTTGATGTATCCTATAACCAAATCCTTGTACATCTTTTATTGAGTTATTAATATTCCTTTCAAAGAATTCTTGGTTATATTGCAAATATGTGCAACCTTGGCATGTTAAGATGATTTGTTATGCTAACCCTAACCCTCATGCCATGAGGAGTTTGTATTTGTTTGTCCTCTCTTCAGTTTTGCAAGGTTTGGATTCGAGTTTGAATATTTTTCAAGAAGGGGAGAATGATACGAGACAAATGGCCATCTTATCTTTTGATGACATCTTTGGAGGCCAACACATAGTGGCTCAATACTTGGTCACCTCGAGAATATAAGAACATGCATGGAGGACCCGTTTTGAGCATAACTTACAGCAATCTCGTGGGTGGAAGATTGCTTGGAGCATTTAAGATTGAGGACTCACAGTTTTGGACCTTAATTAAGGGCATTTTGGACATTACACATGGTGTATTTACACACCATGGCCATACTTATCATTAAGGGAAAAGTGGTCTTTTTGTCTTCTTTTGTATTACACTATAAATAGGTCATTTTAGCTCATTTCTTTGCAGATTTTGAATGATGAAGAATTGAAAGACATATTTTCTCTCTTTTGAGAGTGTAACACCCTTAGTTGTAGGGCTTGGAAAAGCCATCCCTAGCATAGGGCTTGGAAAAGCCAATATTAATCTTTGCTTGGAAATGATAGATCTTGAGGTGAGTTCATTCCCTTGGTTGTCACCGTAAGAGTGTGGTTTTTATTATTATATTTATTAGGGGTTTAGTGTATGATATACACTTGGTTTCTGATTCTTGTCATAATATTGGCCTCACTATCTATCCTTTATTTTTCTTGTTGTTATCTTGTGTAGTAGACTATTTTTGGGTCCTTTTTGAATCCAAAAATTTATGTTCTTGTTGTCATCTTGTTCTTCACGTTTTGTGGCTGTTTTGGGTGTCAAATACACCATTGTTATCTTGTATTATTATTGTTGTAGTGAATCCGAGAGTGGTCTCCATCTTGGTCCTCAAATCCTTAAGATTAGTAGACTATTTTGGAGGGTGCATTGGATTGTTTAGTGGTTGTTTTGTGCTCCTCTTGTTTTCTTGTATCATTTCTTGAGTGGGCCAGACATACTCCTATGCTATATCTCTAGAGCATGAGATGGTGGATGGATTTATTAGAGGATTAGCTTTGCCACTAATTTGGCATTGGAGCTTTTGATAATAGTCGAGTCTACTTTTCCTTAAGTTATTAATCATGCAAGAATCATAGAGAGAGCATATATTAGAAAATATAGAGGTGGCTCTCAGATTAGTCGTGGTGGTCATAGTGGACAGAGTTATTATCACACTTTGTAAATTATTCATTATGGAGATCATTTTGGATTAGTTGGCATAGTATGTAAGAGTGTTCTAGGAGCTTGTTTAGGTTGTGGTGATATTGGCCATTTGTCTAGATAGTGCCCCCAACATAAGTTAGTTGTTCAGATAGGATCAAGGTATATTCCTCGCCATCCTAGAGCTCATGAGACATGTTATAATTGCGCGAAGGATAGTTATTTTAGTAGGGAGTGTACCCGGTGTTAGTTGGTCAACTAGTTGGGGACAACTCATATTTCTCACTAGATTAATGGTTAAGGGATTTGTTATGTAGAGAGACTGATCGTTGGTCCATAGAGTGTCCTCAACATAGAATTATTAGCCGTCTAGCTTATATAGATCAATCTCAAAGAGGTATAGTGCCTTCAGTTAGAGGTAGTGAACTTAGTTCCTCAGTTGGTGCTTCCTACGGCTTATGTTGTTATTTCTAATATTATTATTTTGGTTGTTATTGATAATTAATATATGGTTAGAATGGAAATTTTTATTCTTACTCTATTGATGATTTTTTTCTCTTCTATTGATAAGGTTATAATGGTTGTTAAGTAGATTGTGAATGTGAAAGTAGGTTTGGCCTTCCATGGGTTTGTTGTAGTTCTAGAGTTGGCAATTCAGTTATAATGCACATTATTAAAATCCTAAGGCTTACTCTTATGGTGCTGGGATTCTAACATTGACTATATTTTTCTATAGCTTGTTTTTTAGGCTGACCAATTTAGGATCCGTTCTTCCAATTTGTATAGTTCATTTGCCCAGAAGTGGCCTTATTGTTGATGTCGAAAGGTCTTAGGTTTGACTTTCTAGTTTGTTGGGTTCGTCTTTTAGTGATAGGTTTGATCTTGGTGTTGGTGTGAAGTTGGATGTCCTATTCTTACTGTCATGTGGTTCATGACCCAGTTGAGTTAATGTTGGAATAAAATAGGAGAATTTAGGAAATCCTTGTTTTAGCATTTATTCAGCCTATAAAACTTTACGGAGTGCTTCTCTATGGTGATATGTGACTATTGGTATTCGTTTCTATAGATGGAGCATTAAATTGACTAATTTCTGGCTACAGTTGTATTTTTTAGAGTTGCTAGAATTTAGGTTATCATTAATACTGCTTGAAGCCTTGTTGAGTTCTTGGGTGTGCCTTGGTGCATTATTCTCTTTAGCAGATGTAGAGTGGATTGCTTGTGTCTTCAGATGGTGATTTTTTCTCCATTCTGATTTTGTTCTTCAGCTATATTTCGATTATGGCTCTGGCAGGAACCAACTAAGATATGCCTGATATTTGATAGTGATGTTGATTTGGGTGTTTGAACTAGGTTTAGATCTATTGGCTCAAGTTTTGGGGGTTTGGCTCTTTTGAATGGCGACTTGAGGGTTATGATAGATTTTGGCAATTAGATGCTTAGTCGTCAACAAGATTGGTTTGGGTAGCTGAGATCATTTAGTTCGTCTTTGATGCTGAGATTATAGCTACAGATTGTGTAACCTGGTGGCAACCTAATTTCCAGATTTGTCTTAATTGAGCATTCGTTTATAGGTTGGCTAAGCATACTGTTTATCTTCCTATACTAAAAAAGTTATAATAAGAGACCTAAAAAATAGGTTAAAAAAATAAGAGACCTCATGAGGTTGCTCATCCCCTCAATTTTTTTTTTAATTTATTTTTAAATAAAGATACGTCTTGAAGTTGGTAAATAATAAAAAACTTTATGATTTAGTAATAGAGACTTCAAAAGATAAAAAATAAAATGCGGAAGAGTTTAGCGCCAAAATAATTAAAATTAGTCAAAAAGAAATTATAAAATATAAAGTGGGTCAATAAAAAAATATTGCAACCTCTCGAGGTCGCTATTATTTTAATAAATTGATATTTACTTTTAAGAATAATTATCTATCACTACGGTGAGGTAAAATTATTTAAATATTTATTATTATATTTAGAAAATACAAAATCCATGAGCAACTCTCTCAAAACTCCCTCGGATCTCAAATCTGACCTCTCTCTCAAAACTTCTTCAATTTTACTACTGGGAGTAATTCTAGTATAGAAGTTGGAATGTATTCAACCTCGTTATCCTCATCATCTTGTGTTGAAGCACCCCTGCTCAAATTCGACCCTCTCTTGCCCAACCTAAATCTGTCAGCTCTTTTATTCCAAGTAAGATTGCAAGTTTTTCTTATTTATGTATAGAGTTGAATGTGAATCTATGAATTTCTTAGACCTCCTTTAATTTTCTCAAAATGCGAACATTGTAAATGAATAATTGTTGGTTTTGTTGTCTTGTCTTAGAACTGTATTTTTATGATTTCCAATTTCTTATTTTTGTTTCAGAAATTCATTTCAGATTGTGAATCAATTCTTTCCAATCGAATAGTTGGGTGTTTTATGCAATTTTTCAGATTGTTTTCCAAATAGTTGGGGTTTTATGCAATTTTTAGAATTGTAAATCTGATTATCTAGAGAACCTAACTAATAAGCAACACATTTCCGCATAAAACCACAAAATGGCTATTTAGGAAGCATTTCTTAAATATTCAATTTTCCCTAGGGCTAATAATTTTAATTCAAGTTTAAGACAACAAGATTAAAAATTCTTCGATTAGTTTTTGATCTTGTACATCGATCTAACTAAGTCAATAATCTTGACTAAATTAGAAATTTAATTACTAATTTCTGGTTGTTGGAAATATGTGGAAGGATAAGATTGTAGTATTAGACTATTAGTTAGCTTTCATTTATGTAGGTATGCATTTTTTGTTTTTTTTTTTCAAATTTGTTTAGTTTTTAATTTTGATTTTATGTTGTTGAGCTTTGAAGAGTTGTATGGGTTGGTTGATATTCGTAGTGATTTTTGGATGTAGTAGTATAGTAGTTTTTGTCTGGGCAATTGCTAAAATGGCTATTTTTATGTCTTTTGGTGGATATAATTTGCGTTGTGATGATGAAATTTGTAGATTGAAATGCAATGGATTTTGTTTTGTTTGGAATTTTAACATTAATGAGGCATTTTAAAGCATTCTCCAATTTTAACGCACTCTTCACTATATAGTCTACACCTTCCACTTTGTAGCTGTACATCATAAATGTATCAAATAGATCGATTCAAATTCAAATAATTATTTTTTTCAATAAAATTCAAAAGTTTTGATTTAGTGTGACACTCATGAAAAAGAGATGACCACAAGAATGGGTTGAAGAGAAGGACTAACAGGCTTTTATGTTCACAAACTTTCTAAGGAGTAAGTGAAGCAAAAAGAGAGCTTTGGTAAATCACATAGTGAAAACTTTTGCAACTTGGGTAAATCACATATCGAAATGAAAGTGAAAACTTTTAGTCTTGATAATGGTGTATCTCAAGGCTGAATGTGCTCGGGCTATGAAACGTAGGTAGGAGCTGGTCCCTCCTCTTGCAATAGAGCACCTGTGAGTAAAATATTCTTGGTCACAACCAATTTGGTGTAAAAGAAAAATGAGGAATTGGTTTGTGGGTTTTTTGATTAGGACTTTTAGTAGTTGTCTTATATATAAATTGATTCCGTATGTGTTCAAGTCCATCATAGTGTTTCAATCAATAGCTAAGACCAATCCAAGGCCCATTGTAGTTCTAACAATCTATAAATATGCTAAGGTAAGTAAACAATTCAAATATCTTGATAATATATAGATGAGCTTCACTTCCTACTGAATTTAGTTATCTGTTAGAAGAAACTAGAGCTGCATCACTAATATAATAAAGGATCTTAATCTTGTTTGATAATCAATAGACTTTTAACTATTTAGCGCACATCATTTTATACCGAGAAAACATTTGATATTACCTCATTGTACCAGTTTCCTGTTTGTTTTGTTAGGAGAAAACCATCTAGATTCCCAAAATTTCTTTAAGGTCTATCAAGCGACATGATCATCGCTTAAAATTCAAATAATAGGAATACACAGATTATTCAGATTTCCACATAATAGCGAACAAATTCTAAAAGAGGGAGATACTTTTGTTGGAAGATCCTCCTTGGACAAACTATATGAACAACTATATGCTAGATTATTTTTGAACCAAAATTGCAAGGTAAGAGAAATTAGTCTCCATTGGTTGAAGTATACAGTTAAAAGAAAGGCTCAATTTGAAATGCTGGCCACCCTTCTGGAAAGGAAATTTTTATTTTATGCTTACCAAGACTTCTTTATTATCCTACATTAAGAAAGATCTCTTAACATACTCTTACTATAAACAACATCCATATTCTTTAAAAGGTTAAAAAGACTTCAACTTTTACCTTAACAGTCATGTTCGAACCAAATAAGGCACCTAAATTCGTTTAGAGCAATTGATATCTTGCTAGTGTTCTTCCTTGAGAAATTTTTTACAAGTGTTTTTAAATATTGATATACAGGTTCTAGTGCCAATACATGCTATATGGAAGCATATATCTACTTTTACGAGTTTATATTGTGTTCTATTGTGTATATGTTGTTAAAGCTTAAACTTTTTCCTTCAGTAACATTTCCTATTATGATTTATTGAATCAATTATGATGTTCAAGTTAAACTAGTCAAGTAAGCCTAATCACTTTCTATTTTTTGAAAAAATTTAAACAATATATTATCAGTAGAAAACAGTTGCACCTGTTATTCTAAAATAATATCTTAGAATTAATTAATTTGGTAGAAGTTCATGCTGTTTTGTAGCACTATCAAATTTATTTATCTTGTGATTATAGAGAAAGTATTTTTGGCATCCAGAACATGAAGTCCAGATTACTACAAACTTCAAGTTAAAAGATGGGTGCATACTTGTTGGCTTGCTATCGAAAGCTCGTGTAAATAACAAGAGGCCTAGGTGGATTCTACCTAAAAATTGGTAAAAGTTAGTTGACCATTGGTTGACTGAGTTGAGGTTCAAGAAGATGAGTGAGATTGGCAAGAGAGCTAGAGAATCTATTAAGGATGGCTTTTTACATTTGAGTGGAGCTCAGAGTCAGGGGAATGTAAAGAGAAAATGGTAGGTCATTCATGACTTTTGTAATTTTCATTGAATTGTGACTTCTTAAGTGATACCTTATCTTCATTAAACTTATTTTTCTGGGCTATTTAACATGTGATGCTATAATGAATCGGTGCATTTTTATAGAGATTATCTTTTTACTTGTGAGAAAATAATATATCTACCAATATATATGTATATATATGTGTATATATATGTGTGTGTGTGTGTATATATATATATATATATATCTTATTCTTAATAATGAAAAAATCTCCTAGTGTTAGTGTTCACTGTTCGGAACTCATATATGCAAAGGCACTAATCGAACATTAAAGACCCCAAAGCGACGAAAAATTTCCTATCCAAGGTGGAAGTCCTCCTTTGAGATTGTTTATTAAAAGACCAAGTAAATAAACTTTGATAATGAACTGAGATTATCAGTTATCATCCTAACAAGAACATTTAACTCTAGAGAAAGTATTCTAATTTTTGTACATTCAGTCAGATTAGTAGGAGTTTCCCAGTGAAATAATTCTAAGTGAGATTTAGATGTTGTAGGTGCAGCAAGTTCCAAACTTTTTTGTGGCATTTTACCATCTAAGTTATTTTTGGAAGATTATTGCTCATGAGAAATAGAGACTCCATTTGTTATTTAGAAAAGGTTGTACCATCTCTCTTGAAGTACACAACCTGTCGAGCAAAGATGGAGCACACTTGTTTCTTTGAGTGAATATCTTTAAAAGTAGTAAATGACAAAAAGATTAATAATTTTCTTCTTATATATACATGAATATAAAGAACCTTTCTGTTACATAAGTTATTCAGAATAAAACATCAACTTCAGTCAATATACATGCAATATTTTTTATTTTTAGCAAGTGTTTTGTAACAATTATTTCATAGAAATTAAAATTTAACCAATTCTAGTTGTAGGAAAAGTAACTTGGGAGGCCAATAACTCAAGATGAGACATTCAAGGCTACACATATAAGAAATAAGAAAACCCCTGGAGATCCTGATGTTTGGGTTGAGTCATGAGCTCATCTAACCTATGTAAGACTCTATTTCTAGTAGTAATTACTTTATTTTCTAAATTTATATTCTAATATTATCATCATTAAATTTAAAATTGATATTTTTTTATCCATAAAGGATTTTTGCCAAACTCTGCAAGAATATAGTCAAGACCTATCAGTTAGCCAAGAGTAAAATGAGAGAATACGGTTAGATGATGTTGCTGTCTGAGTAGGTATGAATATGATTATGGATTGCCCCAGTGAACCTTTTGTAAATTTTATTCGAAATTGAAAGGCCTCGATATTTTCTAGTATGATGAGTTAAGGGTGACGATTTTGGCTTTGAAGTAGAAGATAGCAGAGCTATCCAGTGAAGCTAAGGCCTCGCCGGATAGGGAAAGACAAAGGGATATATAGTATGCAGGAATAAAGGCCCAATTTGATGTATTACTTGCTTTAGGGGAATTAACCCTTGTACCAGTAATGTCGTTTGCCCTCTTCGAACTCCCCAGTCTTTACCTATTTCACATGGAGTATAGGTAAATTTAGAGGTGTGACTTAGGAGACTAGTAGTGATGATTATGAGGAGGATTATTATGGGGACAATACACTACCGCATTGTTATAGTTGAGTGTTGTGTTCGATAATTTAAACCATATAATTTATGTCATTAATTTGAATTATTACATTTTTTTGAATTCATAAAAACTTTAAAGCATTTTGAACAATAGTGGTGTATAAATAACTTACAAATTCTACATTTTTTTCATTCAATTTCAAGGTATTTAAATTTGATTTTCATTGGATTATATTTAGTACTTGTGTTTGCTATAGTTTAGCTCTTGGTGCTCGATTTAATTAATTATGTGAATTAAAATGACATGTGCTTGTATAAGATATTATTGTCATAAGTTTTTTTTTTTTGCAGAAAAGACACCTTATGACGTCGTTATTTCACATTTTCATTTTCTAGAAAATGCACAAAAGCGACCTCATAAGGTCTTTTTTCACACTTTCATTTTCAACATGCTCAAATAAGATACTGCAAGAGGTTGGTTGTGTTTTAAATATGTTGTTTATAATACAAAATTAAGAAATAATAGTGACCTAATGAGGTGTTTTTTAATTAAAAATAAAAAATTAAAACTAAATAGAAACCCTATGAGGTCTCCTTTAGTAAATTAATAATAATAATAGTTATAATAATAATAATAATAATAAATAGTTCAGAGACCTCACGAGGTATCTTATTAAAAATCAATAAAATAACCTAAGTGACTTTGTAAGGTCACTTTCTGGTGACCTCTTGAGGTCTTTTACAATAAAACAACCTATGTTTTAGAGACCATCCATTGAGCTCACTTTGGAAGTCTGTTTTTTTGGAAAAGAGACCTCATGAGATCTCCTTTTTAGGTCTCTTTTTACAACACTTTTAGTGGAATGTATTTGGTCTTTTTCAGTTTAGATAGATTGTGGTTGATAGATGTTTGAATGATAGCCTGTTTCACTTGATGATGGTTTCTTCAGTTTTTGATGTTGGTTTTCAGTCTTCACCAAAATTTTGAATATGTACTCAACAAAAGAAATGTACTTGAGTTGGACTTTGAATGGTTTCATCCTTAGTTGGTGGGACACCCTAGAGAACATAGTTCAGTTTTGAGTATTTGTGCTTCAGGCTCTTAACTATCAGTTTTAAGGGCCATGCGTATCAGCTAGAGGCTTTGGCATAAATTACAGACATCGATCATCACCATTTAGGTGTCAAGGTAAAACCTTATGGGCTTGTCCTTATGCTTCCCATTATAGATTTTGGTGCATCAGCTTCAGGTCTTCGAGGTTAGTATGATGGGATTTTACGGACAATACTTAGATGATATTTTGCATGGTTGGTAGGTTTGGAAGGGAAAAGAAAGGTCAAATTTTGATATTGGTGTTGGTCGCATGATTCATGACTTGGATTACCTTTAGCTTAGTTGAGTTTTTATTGGGTGGTGTTCGTATCAGTGTGTTATTGTTTGGCGTTGCGTGCATCAACCATTCTCAGATCAGTTAGAGGCCAGTTGGTTGTTGAGATTAAGTATTGGTTATTTGGAAAATAAAGTAATGAATTTGGTAGAAAAATGGACACCAATATAAGAATCCCTTGAAGGAGTCATGTCTTCGTAGAGGTTATCTGAGGAGTCATGCTCGAGGCATGTTGGCCTAATACCTAATTATCTTTAGCTTTCAGGATTTTTCTATTCATTGACTTTTGTAGACATAAGTCCTTTTAGTAGTGGATATTGTAATGACCCTTCAAGTCATTTCCTTACATTTCATGCATGTTCAACATTTTGAGCCCACCCATAGTAGCTACATTCAATTATGACTTAGCAGAACTATCAATCCGATTATCAAGAAGTTTATTTGGGATACCACTCCAACCTTCTCCCGAATAATATCATTCCTAACCCTATCACTCCTAGTAAGCCCACACATCCAACACAACATCCATATTTCTGCCCCCTTTAATTTTTAAATATAGGCGTTCTTCCTGGCCAACACTCCACTCCATATAACATGGCCAAATGGAGTGCCACTCTATACAATTTTCCTTTAAGTTTGAGTGGTAACTTCTAATAACACAACACTCCCGAGGCTAGCCTCTACTTCATCCAACCTGCCCTAATCCGGTGGGAGATATCCTCATCAATCTCACCATTTCCTGAAATCAAGGACCCAAGATACTTAAAACTATCCCTCCTACACACCTCCTGAGAGTCCAACCTAACTACCAACTCATCCTCCTACCTCAAGTCATTAAACTTGCATTCCATATACTCTGTCTTGCTCCTACTCAACCTGAACCCTTTAGACTTAAGTGTTTGTCTCCAAACCTCCAATTTACCATTCACACCTCTCCGCGTCTTATCAATCAGCAATATATCATCCACAAAAAGAATGCACCAAGGCACCTCACCTTGAATATGCCACGTTAAAACATCCATCACCAAAGCAAATAGAAAAGGGCAAAGAGTCAATCCCTGGTGCAACCCTATCAGGACCGAAAAATGCTCAGAATCTCCTTCCGCCGTCCTTAAATGAGTCTTAGCTCCTTCATATATGTCGTTAATCGATCTGATGTATGCCACCGGGACCCCAATCACCTCCAAGCATCTCTAAAGAGCCTCCCTGGGAACTTTGTCGTGTGCCTTCTCCAAGTTGATAAATAGCATGTGGAGATCTTTCTTTCTTTCCTTATACTGATCCACCAGTAGCTGTACCAGGTGAATTGCCTCCGTCGTCGAGCGACCGGGCAAAAAGCCAAACTGGTTCTCCGAAATAGACACCATCTTCTTCAACCTCTTCTCTACCACTCTCTCCCAAATCTTCATAGTATGACTCAGCAACTTAATACCCTTGTAGTTGTTGCAACTCTGGATGTCACCCCTGTTATTATATAGAGGAATCATAGTGCTCCACCTCCATACCTCAGGCATTTTTGCATTTTTGAAAATGCCATTAAACAATTTGGTCAACCACCTTAAACCAGCCCTATCCGCAAACTTCCAAAAGTCCACAGGGATCTCGTTTGGCCTTATCGCCCTACCCCTCTACATTCTGTGAATAGCCTTACTAAAATCCTCCACCTTAAAACGCCTACAATACCTGAAATCATGAAACCTTTCTGAGTTCTCCAGCTCCCCTAGCACAATGTCCCTATTCCTCTCATCATTCAAAAATCTGTGAAAATATGACTGCCATCTTCTCTTAATATGAGCGTCCTCCACCAGCACACTACCATCCTCCTCCTTAATGCACTTTACTTAGTCTAGGTCATGACCCTTTCTCTCCCTTACCTTAACAAGCCTATACAACCTTTTTTCCCCACTTTGCTCCTCCAACCCTGTATAGAAGCTCCCAAAAGCTGTCGTCTTAGCAGCCGTAACTACTAACTTTGCCTCTTTCCTAGATAACTTGTACTCCTCCCTACAAGCCTGCTTATCCTCTTTTTTCATACTTTCAACCAACTTAGCATACGCCCCATTTTACTTGCTACTTTTTTATTTATTTCCTCATTCCACCACCAATCCCCCTATCGCTGATTGGCCCGGCCCGTTGAGACATCCAACACCTTTCTATCTGTCTCCTTGGTACACCTAGAAGCCTTATCCCACATACCATCCACATCACCCCTATATTCCCACACCCCCATATCCACCACCTTCTCCTCTATCTCCAATTCACTAATCGGAGTCAAGCCTTCCACTTAATTCTAGGATGTCCCTCCCCTTCTTTCTTCTTCCTATCCTTCTTTAAGCCTAAATCCATCACCAGAAGCCTATGTTGGGTCGAAAGGTTCTTACTCGGGATGAGTTTACAATCCTTGCACAATACCCTATCCCCCTTCCGAAGCAGCAGAAAGGTAATCTGCATCTTAGCTATTGCACTTTGGAAGGTGACCAGGTGATCCTCCTTCTTCAGAAAGATTGAATTCACTACTACCAACCCAAAGGCCCTCACAAAATCCAATAAAGTGACTCCCTCATCATTTCTCTCCCCAAAACCATAACCTCCATGCACATCGCCATAGCCCCCTGGTACCACCCAATATGACCATTGAAATCCCCTGTTATAAGAATTTTCTCAGAGCTAGGCATGCCTCTTACCACCTCATCCAAAGCCTCCAAAAACTGCTTCTTCTCCTTCCCATCCAAGACCACCTGAGGCACATAAACACTACACTCGTTTAAAGTACACCCCCTAATGAATAACTCAATCGTTATCAGCCTATTGTTGACCCTCTTAATCTCTACTACTTGCCCTCTAAGTTCTTCATGTACTAAGATGCCTACTCCATTCCTACGCCTATCACTCCCCGAGTTCCAAAGCTTGTACCCATCCACATCCCTAGCCTTACACCCTACCCACTTGGTCTCCTTAACACACATAATATTAATCCTTCTCTTTCTAAGAATCTTCACCAGCTCTATTGACTTACCCTGAAGGGTTCCTATGTTCCAAGACTCCACCTTCACCCAATCTATACTAGTAACACATCTACCTTTACCATCCTTTACTCCACACTTCACCCCCGACCTAACACCATACTTTGCCCCCAGTTCCAAACTAGTCTTCCTCTCTTCCCTTACCCTAACACCTATCCCCAAGCCCAAACCTTTTGGACATGACCCTACTATGTCATCAACGCCCAAAGCTACCCCTCAAGAAAAACAATGCAAGAAACAAAACTAAACTATGATAGAAACAAAAACTAAACTAAGATAGCAACAAAAACTAAATATCAGGAAATATAGGAAACACGAATGACATAGACCAAAGACAACAAAACCAATAGTAAAAGTAGTGAAATATAGGACAATGGATAATCCAAAAAAATTAAACGCAAGTCAAGATACATAAGATAATACAATACTTTATACGAAGAATAAAATAACAAAGGTTAGAAGTCATCGGGTTACGTTTGTAGAACAAGTCTTCTTTTCCTCGTGGTATGTTGGACCCCAAAAAACTGATGGAGAAACTGGTTGTCAGGGTACTATCATTAGAGTAATGCTGGAATCATATATGGTATCGTTGGAATCCAAGCTATTCAAAACCAGCCGCAACTTCAAATGTGCCCGCCAGAATTAGTCACTTCTGACTAGATCTGTGCACTGCCTATGTCACTAGAGTCACGCGGCTAGTGACCTTTACCACCGGTGAAGTAATGAGTGGTTCGAACGATGGGAAGATACATGGAATAGGAGAGTGAAAAGGGTAAAGAGAACTGGGGAAAGAGAAAGAAAAAGAGAGATATAGCGTATACTTTCCTATTATCGATGCTCCGATGCGGTCACCAGCGTTAGCCGGTCAAGGGTCAGTATTCATTGGGTTAGTGAACATTAGTTATAGTGAGAGAGCATTAGAGCTCAGCGATAAGAAAGACATAAAAATCAAAGTTCTAGAGCTCCAACGAACACTGACCCTGTCTGAATAAATATGATTCTAATAAAGTTTACAACATGATAAAGCTGAAGAAAGAAACTTGAATTACATGAAATGACTCTAACTAACTATCTGTGAAGCCTCTACAATACTGACTGTAGGCAGCTGGGACATGCCTCCAACTACAACAAATTAATACATAATAAAGATAACAGTACAATACATGAACTACAACTGATTGGAGTTCCTAAAATAGGGGAACTCATCACTGCTAGTAGAAAGCTAAGATCAGTCTGACCCTGGTGTATTGACTACTTTGGGTACCTACATTATAAAGGATGTATCCATAAACACATATATGTGGTTAGTATGTTGAAATGTACTGAGTATTTGGAGACATGCACTAATTCATGGAAATATTTAAAACATGCTTTAAAATTGATTACATACGTTATATGCTGAAATATGCATTTAAAACATAGTTTTATATGGAAACTTAAGTCATATAGAAATTTATATATCATGAGCTAAAAACAATTTTGTAAGCTGAGAAGTAGTAGAAAAATGAATACTGTATGCAAATCTCATGTAAAGATGAACATGCTGTAAAACTGAATTGAGGATCATGTATGCATATTGAGCATGAAAACATGAACATGTAAAATTAAAAATGCAAGACCGAGTATAGCATATACTGACATGATTTGAATAACATAAATAATCAGTAAAACTGACTGAATAATTACTGAAATCTAATTACTTGGTCAAGCAAACCTAAACTGAGATAAATTGAATACTGACTAAAACTATGGGAGCTATCATGTAATTGACATAAACTATGTGAGCTATCATGGAGTTCAACTTCTGACCCACATTGATGAGTGTTGTTCTATCCTTTTCATTGGAGTAGAACCTGAACTGGAGTGATCACTAAACTGAGCCTATATTGCGCAAGGGGAAACACTCTCTGGCAAAGGCCCCTAAACCTACTGTGACACATAGTTTTTGGGGAAGTAGGATACACTGAACCCACACTTCCCAATTGGTGCTAAATCCTTTCCCAACTGAAAGACACTAAAATACTAACTAGTGCATGCATTAATAACCGATAAGCTCAGGTCATAGTATTTTGAAAACAATAATGCATACAAGTTCTGAAGTAATTTTAAAAATATAAACTGATAGTGCTCAACATGATCATATTAATAAGAGTTTAACAATAAAATCATGATTTGACTAACTCATTACTTGAAAGGTCTGACATATACGTAAACATGTAGGTATCGGGTGTTCATAACCCACCAGCACTGAATGATTACAAAATATCGATAACAACACTTAAAAATCATTGACGTAAAAATCATATTTCAAAGACCCAAAACATGAGATATTTTAATAGTCTGATAAATTTCATGAATGTAAACATGGCAATAAGTTAACCTTGGAAAAATGTCATGTTTATACATTTTAAAGCATAACTTGAGTAAACATGACTTTAACTGAACATGACCTAGGGTTTTGGAACTTCATGCATGCAGGAATATGATTCTCATGGGATGAAACTATTAGCAAGGCTTGAATGTAAAATTAATGAGAAAACATGGATAAATTTCATAATTTAAATGAAAGTTGATCATAATTAGAGTAAAAATTCCTACTTGAATAAAAAAATATTTTTACACTCAATGGGTGGAAGGAACCCATTGACGAATGCCCCACATACCTCAATTAGATAAAATCTTGAAGAAAACTTCAAATTGGAACTTGAATCCTTGAGTTATTGAGGGAAGAAACTTGAATTTTGTTCTTGGGAGGAGGGGAAGGGTTTTGAATCATGTATTGAATGTTTAGGGTTAAGAGAATGTAAATAACGTGTTGTAAAATCCCTTTTTTCACTTAAGAATGATTAGATATGATTTAGGGGTGTGAAAAAGACTTCAACAATCTTAAAGTAAGACAAAATGGAGAAATTTTTACACTGTGCTTTTGCTGGGAGGTGTACAACCAAAGCACACATGAGGGTGTGCGGAGCAAACCTAAAGCACAACCCATCTAGTGGCTATTCGCGTTTGTCATACGACACACGACCTTAACATGATCATATCTTTTCGATCGGGTATGGAATTAAGGCGAATGGTATAATTAGATAGTTAATTCAATTATCTATAATTTAGTGGGTCTTGAGATACAAAATTCCACATATGTAAAAAGTTATACATGTTCAAAGTTGACCCTTGTAGAATCGTATACAAAAATTTGTCTGAATCAAAGGCTCTTAGCTCAAATTCGCTCTAAGTGATTCCTATGAACATTTTTCCACCTTATAAGCAGAATTCATACTAGTCTAATGATAAAGACATATGTATTTAAATATAAATCATGGGATTTGAGTTTATACATGTAGGAAAAATAGTTTAATTTCTTTCTAAAAATGTGTGGTATTACATTATCTGCCCCTTGGAATTATTCGTACTCGAATGATGGATAGCAACTTATTGAAACTTTAGAAGTATAGAATAAGGTACACATGACATGTCTGCTAATGAAAGATAAAACTGAGCTAAAACATTAAAACTTCCATCATTAAATTGATTTTTGAGCTGACTTGGCTGTATTAAATATAAGGAGCCAATTCATGATGAGAGTTTAGAACTCACTTGAAATGATCATGATACAATCATATATATAAAACTGCGAACTTCTAACTGATGCAACCAAGCCCAAGAGTTACTAAGGATGGAGTAAAGTACATAAGTTCTCATTTTGTCCCTCAATAAAACTTGTATAGGAATCAAAGAAAAGGGCTTCATGGCATTACCAAGAATATTATGTAAGCACGAATCATGAGAGAATGATACTAAGGTCATACAAGGGGTATTACAATATCTGAGATAGAATACTTAGAAAACTGAGATCATTCACTGAACACTTATGAACTAAATCATGACTAATATCTGAACTGTAGACATGATGCATGGATAGAACTGAAGTCATAACTTCCATGGACATGAATGAATTACCTCATGGAATAGCCATACTCATGAAACTTTAGATAGTAAGACTAGATGGAAAGAAGGAAAACTATAGGATCTTATCTTATTTGATTGCTAAACTGAATTGCTGGCTATACGGGCTGAATCATACTTAAAGTTCATACTCAACTCGGAGTATTTATCCAACACTTTTCTAAGAAGTTCTAATAACATTAGGGAGTAATGATCTTGGGCATAATCTGAGTATGATATCTGAATAAGGAATCTCAATATGGCAATAACTTTGCAACATGGAACATAATCCTATAAAACATAAACTAGGATAGAATTTCTAGGCATTAGACAATGCAACTCATAACTTTCAAGCTTAGCCATACTTCTCAAATACTCCCTCAACCATACTTGTCCTCTTGAATACCATGCTTATTTGATTTAACTTATAATCCTTATATAGGTATAGATAACTACTTCAACCCAAGTCTGAGTTAAACTACATACCTTTTCCATGTTCAAGCCTAATTTGAAATTACAAAGTGCAACATATAACATCATAATACTAGTCTAAGCAATAAATTTGATACCTTATGTGTGTTTCACTACTCTCATCTAGAGAATAATTCTCCTTACCACCTCAACTACTAAATTTAACCTCTTACTAGGAATTCACTAGAGAACAATGCACCAATCCACTTAAATACCAATATGACATTCAAGCCTATAATAATAGCCATGTATGAACTTCTAGGAAAACAACCCACCAAAGTATCTTTCCCATATTTTCTAATACCTTTATAAATTACAACTTTTATACACTATCCCCAAGAAAACACACACACAAAGTTTTAATTAACCATGTAATATACTAAAAGTTTTGCCTTACTCTTTTTTCACACTTATAGTCTTTGATAAAACAAGCATACAACAATTTTTTCCTTAATAAGGAACATTTCCTCTCTCCCATAAAAATCATTCTTAATCATAACTATTTTGGCATAAGAAGAGGTTAATAAAAGGTTAGAATATGAGGACCTGATGCATGAAACAATACTATGCATAACTTGGAAACTTAATTTAGGCTTGAGGAATAGAGTATCCACAACTTGGTTTCATTAAAGAGATCTAAACTGAGGATATACATGACATAATATGAATTTTGCAAATCATTAAGAGTGTAGCATGAGTACCTAGAACTAAACACACTGTAAAGCATGGTTACACAAATCATGAGCGGCATGACCTGAGTTTGGGGTTTATAAATCATAGAATATGATTTGTACTGTGATGTTCTGGCTTTTAATGGAATATTTTAGGTGTTTCTCTTAGGATAATTATGTGTTTTCAAGAAGCCATTGTTATATTAACATGGTATATTAGTTCTTTCAGGATAAGATTTGAGTGTGACAAATAACTTGGATAATCTGAGCAAAATAGAGGTAAAATGAGCAACGACGACTTAGACGATGGACCGTCGACCTTGTGAAGATCCATCGGGATAAACCATTGACCAAAAGCAGAAGTCATAGAATCTCGACATCCTATGATGGTCCAGGTGATGGACCATCGGCTCTGCAATGAATCATCGATCTGAATCATCGCTAAGATACAGAACGCAAAATCACTGGAAGCCTTACGACAATCTAGGCGATGGACCATTGACCTTACGATGGGCCATAGAACTACCATCACCTAGAAGCAGAGAATGGATTCAATGGAGACCCAGCGATGGTGTAGGCGATGGACCGTTGGACCTGCGATGAACCATCGCTTGACCCATCGACCATAAAGCAAAAAATCTAAGTTTGAATTTTAAAACCCTAGTTCTGGAATCATATAAATACAAAGTATTAGGATTTAGTCTATATCTTTTATTATTAGTTTCATACTTTCTCCTCTATTGAGAGCTATGTAACACTTTCCATTGAGATTTGAATCTAGAGATTGATCTCTGATTATTAGTTTTTATATTTTCCATTGAAGATTGAGAAAGACAATATTATGACTTTTGTAAGTTCCCTCTTGAATCCATTTATGAATATCAATATATCTTTGATTTCTTATATGGAGATAAGTAGCTAAACTTCCATAACTAGGGTTATGGTAGCCTTGATGTAGATGACTATTTTGGGTTGTGAATTGATTTGATTTCTAACATCTATTAAAAATACATGAATTTTTCTTCATTATAATAAAATATCTTGGTTGCAAACAGGAGAAGTGATCCCATGAACTCCACTTGTCTAAAAAAAAGTGGATGTTAGGAAAAAAGTGATTCACATAAACTCCATAGGTTTACTGTTTGGGTTAATGGGTTGATGCCTGAACAGGATCAACCCTCATGAGAGTGTTATTGAATAATGCATGAATCCTTTAAGTTTGAGAGATTTAAAGGGTGAAATACTCATTAGGTTGAGAAACACATGGGTAATCCTTAGAATTCAATAATTTTTACAATTGAATACATAAGTTAGAATTCAAACACAAACTCACAACCCTAATTATTTGAATATCTTGGTGAGCATAACTCTAGTTAATTCATTGTCATTGAAATTACATCTACATTAACTCTCAGTAGCTGGGCTTTTGTGTGACATAAATTTAAAAGAACACTGTTAACACATTCAAACTTCCTTCTACTCAGGAACCTTAGATCAACAGTCTAATAAAACATTCACAATACTTAGTGAACACAGTATTCCCTATAGGATTCGACACCCAAACCTATTGGGTTCTATATTTGACAGCTACCACTTAATCTCTCATAAGACAGGTGTAATTAGGTGTATTAAATTTTGGCGCCGTTGCTGGGGAATACAATTGTCAATTAAGTTTGTATTTGTTAATTGACCTTTGGTCAAGTTTCCCAAATTTTACTTTTGTTTATTATTTTTGTTTTATGTAGGGAAGTTGTTGTGTATGCCAAGTACATGGAGATTGGGTGCACCGTTATTACTAGTACATCTAGAACCACAACTAATTGGCAGAATAGCAGATCCCCAAGATGCTTAGAGACTAGCTGCATTAGCTAGAGCCTAACTAAATCAACAGAGTGATGGTCAGTAGGTACATCATCCTAATCTTGATGATGATGGTTTGGGGGATGATGACTTGTTAGATCCTATTAATCATAGGACTGTAGAGAATGTAGCTAAACTTGTGAATAGAAATGTAAACAGAAACCGTCTTTTTAGGGCGAGACCTGATCGCCAAGCTGTTTAATTTGATTTTAATGATGATAAAGATGGAATGGAAAGAGATGGTGCCACTGGATCTTGTATTCCTCTACTTTAGCACTAGGGGAAAAGTTTAATATTACCAGTATAATGATTCAGCTCCTTCATCCGAAGGGGATATTCGGTGGACTCTCAGGAGATGATCTCAATATGCATTTAGTGAACTTTGTCACTCTTTGCAAGTCCTTTGATAACCCTAGAGTGGGATAGAATTCCATCCATCTGCATTTATTTCCGTTGTCTCTATCTGGGGAGCCAATATTATAGCTTAATAAACTGATGCCTGATTCTATAGCTAACTGGACAAAATTAAAAGAGGCTTTCCTAGAAAGGTTTTTTCTGCTTTCCAGGAGGGTACAATTGAGGGATGAGATAAACAACTTTAGGCAGCTCCCAACCGAAGCTCTTCATGAGACATGGGAGAGGTTAAAAAAGAAGTTGACTTAGTATCCAAATCATAATATGATAGATATTCATCTGATGGAGACTCTTTATCAGGCATTGAAATCTATTACAAAGCCAGTTGTTGATAATGTGTAGGAGGATCATTTATGGATATCACTTTTTAGGAAGCCTCGGAGATACTTGATCAGATGACTAAATAAAGAAGAACTTGACATACCAGGGATTCAATGGTAGCAAGCCCTACTGTGTCTATTGACATGACAACAGAATAATTTAATAAAGAGGAAGAACGAGATCAAGACATGGCATACTTGAAAATGCAGATGGATTTGTTGACTAAGCACTTATTATCTGCGAAGACTGAAAAAAGTGAAAGCTATTATAGCCAAAGGTAGAGATGATTCTAATTCGGAAGAAGAGGCTAACTATTCGAATAAACAGGGGGGTTTCTGAGGGAATAGCTAAGGAAATTAAGGTCAAAACTACTACGACAAGATTGGTAACAATGATACAGATCAAGGAAACTGAAAAGGTAAGAATGATAGGAGTGGGCTATATGTACCTCCCCAAAGCAGAGATAATGCTGTAACTAGCTCTGGCAAATATCCATAGAGGACATGATGGAGAATTTATTAAAGAGAGTTAAAGCTACCAACTCTGGGGTAACTACCATGAAGAGAGAGTTGTTTTCTATGAGTCAGTTGGTAAACTTGCACTTACCTCTATCAAGTAGTTGGAGCAATAAATGAGCCAGCTCTCAGCAGCATTGAATCATAGCAAAACTAGAACATTACCAAGTGATACCATTCAGAATCCGTAGAATGATGGCTCTTGCATGGCTATAACTACTAAAAGTGGTAAGGTATTGGCAAACCCTTCTGTGGGAAAGCCTGTGGTTGATATTATAGTAGATGGTATTAAAGAAGCAGGGATTTATCATTCGGTGGAGTCAGGGAAATCGGATAAGGTAATTGATAATGAACCATCCAACAGTCAGCAGGTTGATGATTTGGAGAAGAATAAGGGAAAGGAGGCTGAAGTGGTGGTTACCACTCTTTTAAAACCACCCCCTCTATTTCCTTCTCATTTGAAGAAGAAGGCTGATGACACAAAGTTTAGCAAATTCATGGCTATGCTTAAGCAGTTGATGATTAATTTGCAATTGGTGGAGGCATTAGAGCAAATGCTTGGGTAGGCAAAGTTCATGAAATACCTTATCACGAAGAAACGGTCAGTTAGTTTTGAGCTGATGGACAATCTTTATCATTGTGGTGCTATTTCCACAAGGTCTCTGGTGTAGCAAAAGGCAGATCCAAAAGCATTTACTATTCCATGCACTATTTAACCTCTTGACTTTGCAAAAGCTCTGTGCGACTTAGGAGCTAGCATCAATCTGATACCGCTAGCTATTTATAAAAAGTTGGGTTTGGGGAGACCCCGTAACTACTAACATGTGACTTATGATGGCGGATAGGTCGGTAAAATAACCTATTAGTATTTTGTATGATATGCTGGTAAAGGTTGATAGTTTCATATTTCCTGTGGATTTTGTCATTCTGGATTGCGAGATAGACTTTGAGGTGCCCATAATCTTGGGTCGACCCTTCCTCATAATCAAAGGTATGCTGATTGATTTTTGAGCTAATGAGCTCTTATTTAGCTTGAATGATAAAGTGGTGCAATTTGATGTGTGCCAATCAATAAAGCAGTAGAAGGAAATGAGTGTTTTTTCTATTGTGGATGTCTATTATGAGGAGGAGCAAGAAGTGCTGATTAAAGAGAAATTTGTTGTTGAGATATTAGCTATCATATTGAAATTTTTTTATCAAGATGGTATAGAAGATTATGAGGAGACAGTATGTGCCTTGACAGGCATGGAGTCTTACTCATATGCACTTAAGAAGTTGGATTTGGACTTTAAAAATAGTCCAAATTTACCTGCTAAGCCTTCTATAGAAGAACCACCTATCCTGGAGCTGAAAGAGTTACCCAGTTATTTGAGGCATGTGTTCCTGGGCAGTGGAAATACACTACCTGCTATTATTATGGCTGATTTGGATGAGCAACAGGTGGAAACCCTCATCTCTGTTCTTAAGAGATATAAGAGGGCTATTGGTTAGACGATTGTAGTCATCATCGGCATCCCTACTGGTGTATGTACACATAAAATCCAGCTGGAGGAGGATTTTGTCCCAACTAGTGAGCACTAGTTTTGCTTAAACCTACCTATGAAAGAGGTGGTGAAGAAGGAGATTATCAAGTGGCTAGATGAAGGAGTGGTTTATCATATATCGAACAGTAAGTGGGTGAGTCATGTTCAGTGCGTTCCCAAGAAAAGGGGCATGATAGTGATGGCTAAAGAGAAGAATGAGTTAATTCCCCTCAGACCTGTTACTGGGTGGAGGGTATGCATGGATTACCAAAAACTCAATTTGGGGACCTTAAAGAATCAATTCCCAATGCCCTACTTGGATCAGATGCTTGACCTATTGGCTGGAAGGGGTTGGTACTATTTCTTAGATGGATATTCCAGTTACAACCAAATTTCCATTACTCCTGAAGATTAGGAGAAGATGACACTCACATGCCCATATGGTACATTTGATTTTAAGAGAATGCTTTTTGGGTTTTGTAATGCACCCGCCACTTTTCAATAGTGCATGATGTCAATCTTTTATGATATGGTTGAAGACACCCTAGAGGTGTTTATGGATGATTTATGGGTTGTTGGTGATTCCTTTGAACTATGCTTGCTAAATTTGGGTCAGGCATTATAGCAGTGTGAAGAGTTTAACCTTGTTCTTAACTGGGAAAGATGACACTTCATGGTGAAGGAAGGCATTGTTCTCGGTCACCAAATTTCAGCTAAAGGCATTAAGGTAGACAAGGAAAAAGTTGAGGTGATTGAGAAACTTCCACCTCCTATCTCAGTCAAAGGGGTACGCAGTTTTCTTGGCCTTGCAGGGTTCTAGCATAGATTCATAAATGATTTCTCTAAGATTGCAAATCCGCTTTGCAAACTCTTGGAGAAGAAAGTGAAATTTTCTTTTGATGATGATTGCAGAAATGTGTTTGAATGCCTTAAGTTAAAGCTAGTAGAAGCCCTAATTATTGTTGCCCCTGATTGGAAGAGCCATTCAAAATTATATATGATGCTAGTGGAGTATCACTTGGAGCTGTTCTCGAACAAAATAAAGAGAAGTTGTTTCATCCAATATATTATGCAAGAAAGGCCCTAAATGGGGCTTAGAAGAATTATACGGTGAAGGAGCAGGAACTTCTAGCAATGGTGTATGCTTTTGAGATTTTTTGGGCATATTTACTAAGTACCAAGGTAGTGGTACACACTGACCATGCTGCCTTGAGGTACCTAATGGAAAAGAAGGATGCTAAACAAAGGTTGATATGATGGGTATTGCTACTTTAGGAATTCAACTTCGATGCCAAGGATCATAAGAGATGTGAGAATCAGGTGGCTGATCACCTATCCAGACTCGAAGATGAGCAGACAGTAAAAGATAAGCTTGAAATTGATGATTCCTTTCTGGATGTGAAAGTATTGGCTGCAGTTCTTGAAAAAGTACCTTGGTATTCGTACTTCACGAACTATGTGGTAAGTGAAGTAATGCCAAAAAATTTTTCCTTTCAGCAAAGGAAAAAGTCTCTCCATGATGTGAAACATTATTTTGGAATAAGTCGTATCTTTTTTGACCATGCTGGTGATCGTACTGTCAAAAAAGTTCTTCAAAGCAGCTACTATTGTTCCACTTTGTTCAAGGATGCTTACGAGTTTGTAAAGAGATGTGACCAATGTCAAAGGCAAGGGTCTTTCTTAAAGTTCCATAAGATGCCAATGTCTAAGATGTTAGAGGTTGGACTAGTTGATGTCTGGTGCATTGAATTTATGGGGCCCTTCATGAGCATGAAGTATATACTAGTTGCTGTTTACTACGTGTCAAAATGGGTCAATGTTGTGGCTCTGGTGGATAATGAAGGAAAGCGGGTTATTGCATTTTTAAAGAGAAATATCTTCTCTCGCTTTGGGGTACCACGTACCATCATAAGAGATAAAGGATCACACTTTTGTAACAAGGTATTCAGAGCCGCCTTGGTAAAATATGGAGTCAAACAATTAAGGTGGCTACTCCATACCACCCACAGACCAGTGGGCCGGTGGAGATCTCTAATCAGGATATCAAAGTTATCCTTTCCAAGACTATAAATGCCAGCTGGACGGATTGGTTTAGGAAGCTGGATAATGAATTATGGGCATATCGAATGGATTTCAATACACCCATTGGCATGTCACCATACCAATTATTTTATGGCAAGGCTTGCCATTTACCGATTAAGCTAGAGCATAAAGTGCTATGGAATTGAAGCATGTTAATCTGAACTAGAATGAGTCTATAAATATGATACTGGGGTAGCTGAATAAGATGGATGGGTTTTATCTTGGAGCTTATGATCGGTCTAATCTATACAAGGAAATAATGAAGAAGTACCACGATATTAGGATTGAAAAGCGGGATTTCCAGAAAGGCGACTTGGTGCTTTTATTCAACTCCAAACTCAAACTGTTTCCAGGTAAGCTCAAACCCAAATGGTCTGGCCCGTTTAAAATTAACCAAGTCTACTCGTCTGGAGTAGTGGAACTTAAAAATGAAGACAGAAGTATCTTCAAGGTTAATGGGCAGTGTGTGAAATTGTATATCGGTCCAAAGGAATCGATAAAAAATATCGATAACATCTATCTCGATGACGTCTGAGTAATCGAGATAATTACATCGTGCTGCACTAATAAATCATGCGCTAGTGAGAGAAAATCCACGTTGTGTTATTGTAGAGCATTATTTGAAGTTATTTCAGTGTTTTTATTGTTGTTTTGTACAAGCTGAAGGGTTTGTGTAGGTGTGTAGGTCTGACAGTGCAAGAAAACAGACGCTGAAAATATTTGGGGGTGAACGAAGGGTTGCCCGACGGATCGTCGGTGACTCGAAGGATCATCGTAGTAGCCGTCGAAGCAATGTCCAGAAACCAGGTAACTGGAAGAATCACGATGGGTTGACCGACGGACCATCATAGTTGCGATCGACTATCAACTAAACCATCACCAATATGCCCCAAGGTAAGTTCTCTGGAAGGGATCGATGGATCATCGATTATGCGATGGACCATCGCACGAACCGCACACATAACCCTACTTCAGCGGGTCGGGTCAGATCAATTTAAATAGCCATTTATTTCATTCTTATCTGACCTAAATAGTTTAAATATAGATAATTTGAAGCGGTTGAGTAATTCCCAAACTATTCAACGCACCTAAATCTTTTCATTCTACCTGAAGACTTTCCACTTTCCTCTTCCCCATCTATTTAAAGTCTAGTTTATCTTTATTCTTTCAATCACAAGCTGTAAAGAGTCTTCATAAAAGTCAGGTATTATTTTGTGTCGGTGTTTAGAGTATAAGTCAGGTGAACAAGCAAGTACTGTACCATTAAGGTATGTTCTCTCCATTACATTCTATGTGATTCAACATAACGAATAAAGAAAGCATGTGAAGTTTGTAATATTGAAATATTTCTCTCTGATTCTTGAGTTCATCTGTGTGGGTCTGAACTAAGAGAAAATATGACAAACTCAATCCTAGGTGAAGTCTGAGTAGCCCATGGATCAAGAGAAAGCAAAATGAGGGGTGTATAAATGGTGAAAAAGCCATGAATAATCTTGTTTAAAATGAAGGTGTGCAAGGTGTTTGATGAAATGCTAAAACAAAGTCTAAGAGTGAAAATTATAGGCAACGGCTAGGGCAACGGACCGTCGAATGCCCGACGACCCGTCACCGGTTTCTCAAAATCAAAGTCATTGGAATTAGTTGCTGTCAAATATAGAACCCAATTGGGTTGGGTGTCGAATCCTACAAGGAATACCGTGTTCACTAAGTATTATGAATGTTACTAAACTGTTGATCTAAGGTTCCTAAGTATAAGGGAGCTTAAATGTGTTAACAGTGTTCTTTTGAATTTGTGTCACACAAAAGTCCAGTTACTGAGTGTTAATGTAGAGGCAATTTCAATGAGAAGAATTAACTAGAGTTATGCTCACTAAGATGTTCAAAAAATTAGGGTTGTGAGTTTGTGTTTGAATTCTAACTTATGTATTCAATTGCAAAAATTATTGAATTCTAAGGATTACCCACATGTTTCTCAACCTAATGAGTATTTTACCCTTTATTTCTCTCGAACTTAAAGGATTCATGCATTATTTAATAACACTCTCATGAGGGTTGATCCTGTTCAGGCATCAAATCGTTAACCCAAAGGGTAAACCTATGGAGTTCATGTGAATCACTTTTTTTCCCAACATCCACTTTCTTGTCAGACAAGTAGAGTTCATGGGCTCACTTCTCAAGTTTGCAACCAAGAGATGTCATTATAATGAAGAAATATTCATGCAATTTTGATATATGTTAGAAATCAAACCAATTCACAACTCCAAAATAGTCTCTACATCAAGGCTCCCATAACCCTAGTTATGCAAGTTTAGCTACTCATCTCCATATAAGAAATCAAAGATATATTGATGTTCATAAATGGCTTCAAGAGGAAACTTACAAAAGTCACAATATTGTCCTTCTCATTCTTCAATGGAAAATATAAAAACTAATAATCAGATCTCAATCTCTAGATTCAAATCTCAATGGAAAGTGTTACACAACTCTCAGTAGAGGAGAAAGTATGAAACTAATGATAAAAGATACAGACTAAACCCTAATACTTGGTATTTATATGATTCCAGAACTGGGGTTTTAAAATTCAAACTCTGATTTTTTGCTTTATGGTCGATGGGTTAAGCGACGATTCATCGCAGGTATGACGGTCTATCGTTTGCACCCTCGCTGGGTCTCCCGTGACTCCATTCTTTGCTTTTGGGCGATGGGTAGTGCGAAGGCCCATTGCAAGGTCGACAGTCCATTGCCTGGATCGTCGTAGAGCTTCTAAAGATTATGCATTCTATATCTTGGTGATAGTTCAGATCGATAGTTCATCGCAGATCCAATGGTCGGTCACCTAGACCATCGCAGGATGTCCAGATTTTATGACTTCTTATTTTGGTCGATGGTTTAGCCCGATGGATCGCCGTAAGGTCGATGGTCCATCGCCTAAGTTGTCGCTGCTCATTTTACCTCTGTTTTTCTTAGATTATCCAAGTTATCTTTCACACTCTATTCTTATCCTAAAAGCACAAAAATACTATGTTAAATACAACAATGGCTTCTTGAAAACGCACAATTATCCTAGGAAAAAGGCCTAAAATGATCCATCAAAAGCCGGAACATCAACACCCTCAACTTAAGACAATTACTTGTCCTCAAGCAACTCAACACTAGGATACATATATGAACAACATCATGATGGGAATGTTACAGTAAAACCAACATAATCATACAATTATTCCACTATCTATTTGGTTATGCTATCTTAACACACGTGAATCTACTACTGGCATTAACTACTAATCAGCATATTAGCAGCAACAGATACAACACCCCAGAGAAATAAATAGAATAAAAATATAACTCAATATGCCCTCACAGCCAAAGAAGTCTACCTCACATCACACAATTAAATTATGGACAAACTAAGCTTCTCACTTTCAGAAAAGAAGTTACCAACACCGTATACACCTATAAACTTGCCCTTGTAATCTAATGTTCTCTCATGATTGACTCACCAAGATCAAATAGGACTTACTAAGGGTTGTAATGAGGTTTTAGGCTCGGTGAGGGTTTTATTTGGATAGGTAAATTAAAGTAGACTTTACTCTTTTTTCCCTTTTTGGTAGCTACTTGCCCAAACTAAAGACCCTTTAATTCATTCGTAGTTATTCATCAGTGCTCTTGTCATAACCTAGTTTTTTTAAGATGATAACACAACATCAGCCACCCTCAACTTATGCTGATGAAGAAAGTTGAGGTGCACAATATCTCATTAGATTGCAAACTAAACCAGGGCAGGATGCTATCAAATCAATTTCAACTCAACCTCCTAGGCTGCCAACAATCCAGCAGTAGCCATTCTCAACTTAGGCATTTCACCTAATTTAAGGTGGACAATGTCCATAATTGGATCAGGGTAAAGCTAAGTGCTTAAAACCTTCTAGAGAGTGAATCAAACTTATTTTTATAGAAAAACACTAACACAATTCAATAGGGTTAACAAAGGAAACACAATATTTTTGTTGGGTCAATCATCTGGCTAAGAGGACTAACAACACAAGGAGACCTACTATCCTCTCTTATTGGGTCAAAACACACGACAACATCTAATGAACCGAGCAAGTTCTAGGTGTACCACTTATGTTAGAACTACACAAATACTCACTCACACAGGCACTAAGTTAGTTTTTATCCTACAAATTCTTGGGATCTAGGTCACATAGCTATGCTTTGCTTCATTACTAACTTCTAATGCCATTATCAGAGTCACACATGATTTCACAACACTTTACCCGTGGTAAGAGGAATTAATTATAAACAAAATGAAAAACACAATTTTTTCGACAATTAGTTGTCATCCATATATATACAACAAGGTGCTAATAGGAATGGAACTTTTATTTCATGCAACAACATTACCAACAGAACTTGTCTTGAGGAAAGGAAATTTCAACCCTACAATTAATCCTAGACAAAAAATGAAAATGCAACAACTTAATAACAACCTAGACATGTCGGTTCTCCTAGATAGCATATGGGAGGAAAAGAAAATCGGCAACATAACCCCTCATGGTACAAACACATCCTACAAGTACATCCCACGTTGTGTTGTTGTATAGCATTAGTTAAGATATTTTGTGTTTGTTTTGTTATTTTGTACAAGCTGAAGGGTTTGTGTAGGTGTGTAGGTCTGATAGTGCAGGAAAACAAATTCTAAAAAAGTTTGAGGGTGACCAACGAGTTACCCGACAGATTGTCGGTGACCCAACGGATCATCCTAGTAGCCGTCACAGCAAAGTCTAGAAACCAGGTTACTAAAAGAATCACAATGGGTTGACCGATAGACCGTTACAGCCACGATGGACCATCGACTAAACCATCGCCAATATGCCCAAAGGTAAGTTCTCTGGAAGGGATCGATGGCTCTATCGATGGATCATCATTTATGCAACGGACCATCGCACGAACCGTCGCACATAACCCTACTTCAGTGGGTTGGGTTAAATCGATTTAAATAGCTATTTAATTTATTTTTATATGACCCAAACGGTTTAAATTAGATAATTTGCAGTGGTTGAGTAACTCCTAAATTATTCAATGCACCTAAATCCTTTCATTCTCCCTGAAGACTTTCCACTTCCCTCTTCCCCATCTATTTAAAGTGTATTTTATCTTTATTCTTTCAATCACAAGCAACAAAGTCTTCATAAAAATCAGGTGTTATTTTGTGTCTGGTGTTTAGAGTACAAGTCAGGTTAACAAGCAAGTACTGCACCATTAAGGTATGTTCTCCCCATTACTTTCTATGTGATTCAAAACCATGAATAAAGAAAGCATGTAAAGTTTGTAATATTGAAATATTTCTCTCTGATTCTTGAGTTCATCTGTGTGGGTTTGAACTGAGAGAAATGTGACAAACTCTATCCTGGGTGAAGTCTGAGATCCCATGGATAAGGAAAAAGAAAAATGAGGGGTGTATAAATAGTGAAAAAGCCATTAATAATCGTGTTTAAAATGAAGGTGTGTAAGGTGTTTGATGAAATGCTAAAACAAAGTCTAAAGGTGAAAATAATAGGCGACGGTCAGAGTAACGGACTGTTGGATACCCGACGACCTGTCACCTAAAACCATCACCACTTTCTCTTAATCAAAGTTACTTGAAATAACCCGATGATTTGGATCAATGGACCATCGTAGGATCGATGGAATGTCGCCCTAGCCATCGTCAGTCTATAATTTTTTTGTCTTCTGGTTTAAGTTATAAACTGATAAACATTTCATTTGCAAATATCCTAGAAAACAAATTACCAACTTCCAGGGGTAGAGGTAGAGGCCAAGGGGCCAGATAAGGGTAAAAGAAGTAGCAACAGTAGGTCTAGATCAATTTTGATTAAGAAAGGGGTTGGAGTATTTAACCCCATACAAAAGAAAAGTCCAGAACAAGCAGATCCAAATTTAGTTCGACGTAAGGATCCACAAGTTCAGAAAGCTATGCGATGGCAGATTGAGGGTGATCAAGAGCACTTCTACAAAGGGTTGGCACCAACAAATAGGGTACCCATAAATAGGGCTATTTTTAAGGAATTGCAGATCATAACAACAACCTTGCATGAATACCCAGAGCTTGACCACATATTTAATGAGTATGAACTAGGATGGATGAGTAGGCCTCTTGGGACCTATCAACCAAATATAGTTAGAGCTTGAGCACATATTCAATGAGTATGAACTAGGATGGATGAGTAGGCCTCTTGGGACCTATCAACCAAATATGGTGTGGGAGTTTTTTGCTAATTACTTGGCACTTCCTGATAAAGATTGCCCAAAAGGTGCATCAGCTACAGACACGAACAAACTTGATATAGTCCTTGTGTGAGAAGTTGACATAGATATCTCAGAGCGAACATTGAATAGGTTCTTTTTTGGGCCGGAATATTAGATATAGGGGGAAATTCTAGAATTAGAGCACTAACTATTTACACGAATGGAACAAAAGCCGTGGTTAGACAGAATACTGACAGATGAAGAGGAGCCTGCGTGGCTACACAATCCACATGAAAAGATATCTAAGTCATCCCTAAATTTTAGGGCCAAGTTCTAGTGGGTGATAGCCTAAAGACTACCAAACACACGAAATTGGTTACTAAGATGCAAATTCCAGCAACCAAATAAAGAGAAAACAACACATAGAATGGAGATGAAGAAGAACAATGCTTGTAATTAAAGGATAGATAGAAAGACCCTTACTCCTATTCAATGATTAGCACTAGAAGATATTTCAAAATCTTCAATACACCTCACAAATAAGAGTTCAAACCTTCCTCTTAGGTGACCCAAAGGAAACACTCTTCCTCAAGTACACCTTTCTTGCTAAATTATCCAAAACAAGTGAAACCCTAACTTCAAATGTTCTTGGACCAATTTTCAGATTCTAAGAGCTAAACCTAGAAACTAAAAACTAAAATATAAGAGTAATATCCAATTTCATCAAAGTCTAAGGAAAATACAAGCTAAAGAGTCTATTTATACTTAGTACAACCAAATGACCAAAATACCCTTAATAGAAAGGGAGTCTCAAAAGACCATAATGTCCCTAAGTTGAGGCACCTTTGGAGTATATTCAAGGCTGCCTTGGAGTGTATTAAAATCTTTTCTTCACAAGGCTAAGCTCCTATTTTCATGAACAAGGCTTGAAAGGCTCCAAAAGGGTCTTCAATCCGCAACTTGAACCTTTGACAATACCTCGTACTCTTTGTGCTCTTCATTCTTGTGTCATACTATCCATATTTATAGGAATTTGTCCTCAAATTCACACCTTGCAAAACTAAAGAGGGAAGAAAACAAGAACATAATCCTCTTGGTAAGAGGGTTAGCATTAGTACCATAATTATATCATCACTCCAAGGTGGTTCACACTTAACATACATCCTCTTATTCTTGGTATTTGAAATGAAAATCTTAGCATATACGATACCAAAGACATGAATAGAGTCAGTATCAAAAGTAAGTGAGCACGACCAACAACTATAACCTTCACATTTGAAGAGTATTTTGGGGTCAAATGGAAGAAATATACAAGAATCTAAGAAGAGGTTAGCTATTCCTTTTACTAGAGCATCAAACTCACAATTATCTTCATTTAAGAAAGGGAAACATCCACCAAGCTTACTACCTCTACATAATATCAATTCAAAATTAACATGGTTATCATCATAGTCAAAGAGGTAGTATAGGAAGGAATCAAGTATGAAGGCATCAACCAAGGTACTATTATCTACAAGAGGGTAATGTAGTTTGTGAATACTCTTGTCACATGATAATGGAACCTTATTCAACTTATAAGTCCTAGCACTAGATGGACATAAATCATTCTTACGAAAAGAATTGATTTTGTCATCTAAAGGATCAAATAGTGCTTGCGTACTCACAATAAGAGTTTGGTCCTTATACAACCTATCAAAACCAAGAGTATCACAAAAGGGAGATTCATACGCTTCTTGACTAATCCAATCCGAAACTACACCACTTTGGCTACTACAAGCCACATCACAATAATTCAAGTTTTTAGGAGTGTAGAAAATAACTTTGTTACATTGTAGATTATGAGAATTTTTTTTTTCACTTGGTTTCGCATCATGGCAGCCCACATGCTCCATATTACAAGGGAATATGTCAAGGTTTCCCTTTGGATTCACTTCTTCATTGCTTATCCCAAAATGGTTACTTTCAGCCATGGGCTTGAAGGAAACTTCCTTGGGATTTTCCTCGAGACTTCTAGGGTCTTAAACCTTTACATGAGAAGATAAAATACTAGGCAAAATTCTAGTATTTGGGTTAGAGAATAAAAAGGGTCCTTTGTGGACAAGGTCCACAATCAAGCATTTTTTTCCCTTCCTACTTCACAACCTATGGTTTTCCCTTCCTTTTCCCTTCTTTGTTCACATTCTTCTTGTACCTTACTAATAATTTTCTCTCCATCTTGAACTCTCTTTGGTTTCTAACTCATGGAGAGGAGTCATTGGATTTTTTGAAGTATAGGATCTTTGGACTTGAGGTGTTTGGAATTGTGGAGATTTTGGTAGACATAGTCTATCAACCCTTGCTTTAATTTTAATCATGTCACCCCTCATTGAATCCATATCACTCCTTATAGCATAATTTCCGCTCTTTATTTCTCGACTCAAGGCCTCCATTTGGGCCATCAAAGCTCCCATAACATCATTTCCCAAAGGTTGGGAAGTAGTACCTTTGGTTTCCATGAAAAATGTACTTACGAAGTGCAAACAAAAACTGCAAGTAAAATAACCTACAAAACGAGCAAATGAGTTAGTTCAAAAGCCTCATTTTACTCACACTCTACCTCACCTCTCACTTGGCTTCACAAGTGTTGGAGAACCAACAATACTTGGCAAGTTACTTGAAAGGTGAGAAGCTTTGAATAGGAATGGATCTTCATTTGAAACGACTCAAAATAAGTGATGCGCGAACTTGAACCAATATAAATACTATGACTTGAAAACGAGAAAAGCACAAAAAAATTGAAGATGCGAAACAACAGACTCTAATCTAATTACCAAACTAGTAGGTAATTACTAGCTTACTAATTAGTAATAGAATCAACACAAAAGCAACTCGAAACAACAAATAGAAACTAGGAAATCTAATTTTAGAACTCAATTTGGTTGTTTGTATAAGTGATGATGTGGCATCTTGTGATTGGATGTCACTTTTCAAAATTTTCAAATCTCAATACACTTGTTTCGATCAAACTTAAGAGAAGAGGAAATTTCATGTGGAAGGCAAAAATTGAAGGTTTTGGAGCCCTTTTGGAGCTTCAAATGAATTTAAAATGGATTGGTCCCCCCCTTGTACTTTCAATTGTACTTGATTATCCCCTTTGTCTCTTCTTTCTTTTGGATGACTGTGAATATACCAAGGAATATTCCTACACAAACACCAAGTAATCTCTCTTTCTTCTCCTTTTTTTGGATCAAACATAATCTTTGAATATTCTTCCTTATCAAGACTTGATGAACATGGAAGAACAAGATGAATAATTAAGAGTTGACCAAAGTTTGACCACCTAGCAAATGAACACCAAATCTGATTATTTTTGAAAATCTAGGTTCCTTATGGCAAAATAACCTCAACCAACTAAAAATCAGCCACAAATCAAGTCACTAACACAAGCCAAAAAAATGTCACCCTCTCCAAAAGCTTCAAACAAGCCACAACAATGGTGGATCTAGCTCAAAAACAACCAAACTTCACTCTAAAAGTAGATCTAGACTCCCTATGTGCTAGAGAGAAAGGATATAGCACTAGAAACCTTCAAATAAAAACAAAAACTTATAGATCTACCTTGGAAAATTCGGATCTACAACAGACACACAAGAAAACACACAATTTTTTTGGTATTTTTTGATTTTCGACTTTTTTTTTATGAGATTTTCTATATAAGAACACTAAAACCAAGATTTAGGGATGTTGGAACAACCCTAACCAAGGATTTGATACGAAATGATAGCCTAAAGACTACCAAACACATGAAATTGGTTACTAAGATGAAAATTCCAGCAACCAAATAAAGAGAAAACAACACATAGAATGGAGATGAAGAAGAACAATGCTTGAAATTAAAGGATAGATAGAAAGACCCTTACTCCTATTCAATGATTACCACTAGAAGATGTTTCAAAATCTTTAACACACCTCACAAATAAGAGTTCAAACTTTCCTATTAGGTGACCCAAAGGAAACACTCTTCCTTAAGTACATCTTTCTTGCCAAATTATCCAAAACAAGTGAAACCCTAACTTCAAATGTTCTTGGACCAATTTTCAGATTCTAAGAGCTTAAACTAGATACTAAAAACTACAATATAAGAGTAATATCCAATTTCATCAAAGTATAAGGAAAATACAAACTAAAGGGTCTATTTATACTTAGTACAACCAAATGACCAAAATACCCTTAATGAAGGGTGCTCCTTTGGAGTGTAGAAAGGGAGTCTCAAAAGACCATAATGTCCCTAAGTTGAGGCGCCTTTGGAGTATATTCAATGTGTCTTTGGAGTATATTCAAGGCTACGTTGGAGTGTATTAAAAGCTCTTCTTCACAAGGCTAAGCTCCTATTTGCATGAACAAGGCTTGAAAGGCTCCAAAAGGGTCTTCAATACGCAACTTGAACCTTTGACAATACCTCATACTATTTATGCTCTTCATACTTGTATCAGTGGGAGGTTTTGAGTCTGAGACTGATGCCAAGAAGCGGTGATAACCGATTATAACTCACTAGAGCTGTGATTGTTGCTGCTTTAATTAAGGGACAGACATTGGATTTTTGCCATATTATTTGTGATGGATTGTTCTTTCACAATCACAAAACTCATACTGTCCTGCCATTCCTATGCCTTATCACAAAATTGTGCAAGAAAGTAAAGGTACCTTTGATTAGTAGAGTCGATAATGAGATCCAGGCAACACATAAGTAGGATATTGAAAAGATGAGGGATAACTCAAAGTTCGATATACGAGTCAACAGGTCTCCATCTCAGCAAACTCAGTCAGAGATAGTTCTTGAATCAGCAAAGGGTCCTTCAAGTATACCATTACCACTTGCTACGTATGTACCTCCTGTTACTTGTACAGGTTTAGCTTTGATGCCCATGGGTAGAACTGTGAAATCTGTATTATTTCCACCCCAATACTCAAAATATAGACTGAACTAGGAAAATTTTGCAAAGTATGTACGAGCATAGAAAAGGAATGAAAAGTAATTGGCTATATGGGGGGAAGATTTTCAAACCCTTTGTTAAGAGAATTATGGAGGAAGCGAATCGGCCTTTCAGGAACATCAAGCTACGAATGAATAACATGGAGGAGTATATCAACACGAGGCTGGATACCCTGTCCATTTTGAATTTTTCTATGTTGATTGCAGAGTTGGAAAACTCTGGGTTGACATAGATAGGATAAATCAACAACCACAGCAGCCCATATTTGATCCTGTTCATATTGCAAGTGATGAAGATAAAGGCCTTATTGATTTAATGGGGCCACCAATCAAAGATAAGGGTAAGAAAATGGCTGAAATAGATGAAAAAGCTAAGAAAGTTGCAAAGAGAGCAGAGAAGAAAAGAAAATATATAGTCATGACACCAGAAGAACTGGAAGAATACCAGATATAGAAGGCAATAAAAAAGTCAAAGAAATCAGAGAAGAATAGGAAGAATAGAATGCAAGATAAAGCTGCATGTGTTTCCATATTCTCTGCCCTAGTCAGCGGAGAAATTTCTGACACTGTTAGACAGGTGATACCTCTAATTCTGGAGGGAGAGATTTTGAGTGCTTCTACCACCATAGGGGCCAACATTACACCTGGTGAGGATGCTGGAGCCTCAAAACACTTCATCGATACCTCAAATGAAGAAGAGGCACTGCAAGTATTTCCAATCTTTTGTACTTAAATTATATGCATTGAGGACAAAGAATTATTTTTCTTTAAGGCTGGGATGTGCTTATAGGATGTGCTTGTACCATAGGGGGTTGTGTTGCCGATATTCTTTTCCTCCCATGTGCTATCTAGGAGAATCGGTATGTCTAGGTTGTTATTAAGTTATTGCATTTTCATATCTTATCTAGGATTAACTGTAGGGTTGAAATTTCCTTTCCTCAAGACATGTTCTGTAGGTAATGTTGTTGTATGAAATTAAGTGATGACATTCTTATAGGAAAAGCATCATGGTTGGGTTCTTAGCTATAGATACAGGGGAAGTTAGAGAACCCATAACATTGATGAATTGGGATAGCATTCATACCCACTTGCGAAGTCTGAGTAGCCATGTAGGTGGTACACTCATACTAGAGCCACAAGGTGAGACATTAACTTGGGTTGTTTCCATGATTATCAATTTATACATGGTGTAGATGCAAAACAAACAACCGTCTCCATCTAATTTTTTTTGAAATTCAAGAACATGAACGTGGGAAACCTTATGATAAAACTTTTACTCTCTTTATGACTCCGAAAATTGACATTAGAAGAATAGTGAACACTCGATCTTTGTCTTGAGCAGTAGGAATAATTGAACCCCTTAAATAAAATTTGGTTGCCATGTGTGAGCTTATTCATCCACATGTTATATGTTCTTGTACCATCTAGAACGTTCCCTATTAGTCTTTCAAAGCTAAATTTTGACTGTGCTTGGTTGGTAAAAGGATCATAGGCCATCTTATGGCATTGGAAACCCACTTTAGCCTAAAAATCCTACAAATTCATATAAGTTACCCCTAGTCACCCTGTTTGATCCTTTGAAATTTTCTTTGGCAAACACATTACAAATCGTGACCCTTCTATTTATCCTCTTTTAAACCCTACCCTCCTTGAATATAAGAATACAAGTTGAGACTAAAGCCTAAGTTGGGGGTGATGGAAATTGAAAGAGATATAGTTGGGCCACGAATTCATAAGAAGGAGCCTATGAGCTTAAAGATAAAAAAACATGTTGATTTAAAGAAAGAAAATATCCCACAGAGGAAATAAAGGCATGATTTATGCACAAAAAGGGGGAAAGAGAAAAAAGAGAAAAATGGGAAAATCAAGAAAAGGCAAAATAGTAAAAAGAAAAGAAGTGGCCCAATAGAAAAAGGTGAAGAGAGTAATATAGAAGTTCAAGGAGGGACTAGCCCTATTGTCCTAAGGTGATATCCTACCATGCCATAAACCTACATTACAAGCTCAAAAAGTCCTTTGTGATTCCCAACCAAGTGTGGTCATTGTAGTGGCAATTGAAAATAAGGGCAAGCCTATGTCATGGTACTTGTTAACATGGAGAATTTCTTGAGAGAAAGAGAGTGTTTGCACCTAAAATTCCTTGTTGCATTATTGGTAACTAGGTGTGTCAATTATTCTTCCTTGTGAGGAGGCAAGTGAACAAGTTAAGATGGGTGATTTTGTCATCTTCTGCATAATAAGATAAAAAGAAGTATGACATGGTTGTAGTCACCAAGTGAGTAATTTCTAGAGTGTTAGTGGTTGTTACATGGTTGCTCCCCAAATTTTTATGGTAGCAACTAAAGTTTAAGTCATCATGATCATTGGGTGATAGAATGAGGACATATATATGAAATCATCTCATAGAAAAGGGTGGTGTTTCTTGAGGACAAGAAAAGTTTTAAGTTAGAGGTGCTGATGAGTGGTGATTTTACCACTCATTTGCACCAAAAATTTATGCACACTACCTTGTTCTATAATAGAAAATGAGACATCAATATGATTTAGATACTTTAATATCTATATTTTGTAGGTATCTAATTGTGAGGGTGAAATGATGTAGATTGAAGCTCAAAAAGGGATCAAATGGAAGGAAATTGAGTACAGCTATAGACCTGAAGCAGTTCAACCTCAGTTACCATGATCATGGTCCTCAAGCCACGGTCGTGATCAGTCAAGATTGTCAGTACAATGCGATCGTAGAGTAAAACCGTAGTTCATAGCCACAATCGCGGTCAAGTCTGTGCCATCGCGGTTCAATGGGAATATAACCTAGGGCAGTTTTGTAAAATTGCATAGATGAATCCCATACCATATTTTGGCAAAAAACTTTTATTCTTTGGGAGCTTACCTCATAGATATTTTAGATTTCAAAAGCAAGAAACCCTAATTGGGCAAGTTTGTAATTAATTGTGGAGTCTTGATTTCTCATTAATTTTGTGAAGAATAAATGCTTTGGATAATCCTCATGGTATGACTATCCTTACTTTTTTCCTGAGTAGCTAAGTAATTTAGTCTTGGAATTATGTTAAACTAAAGTATAATTATGTGGGGGTGTTGTTGAGTTTTTATGATTGCTAGTTGTTGAGCATGGATTCCACCATTACTTGAATTTATGAGTTAGAATTTGTGGGTGAAAACCCTAAATCTCCAAATGGGTTTGATGGGTGAAAACTCTAAACTCTAAAAACCCTTCATCATCTTTGAAAGAGGGATGAAGGTGAAATATGTGTTTGAAGGGATAAGGCAATGATGAAAAACTGAGCTTATGGTTTACTACCAATTGTCATCTTAGAAATATGAGTATTTGGAGTGTAAATCATGTCAAGAGAATCATCCTAGAAATAAGTATATGCTTGATTAAAGATTTAGGTGATTAGGAATTGCACACTTGTTAGGTGGTCGAAAGAGGCAATGAGTGAAATCATTGTTATTTTATTGAAAGATTTACCACAATAACTTTTGACCTAGTCTATCCTTTAGTTAACAACTAAGATTCATTTTAAACCATCATTAACCCACATGCTCTTACTTTAAGGTAGACATAATCCCAAGATTTCCTCCAAACTTGAGTTTACATCAAAAGTGCCATTGAGTGTGTTGTTAGACAAAGCATGTCATAAATAATTTCAAAACCAATCCCCCAATTTTATTTTACATGTCGTTTCTATTAGCACTCTGGGTAACCTTTTAGTAATTAGAACACTCATTGGACATAAAATTTATAATTCGCTCCTTGTGGATTCGACCCCAACTCTAGTTGGGTTATTGACAATGATCTCCTCACCCCCTCAAATATGGGAGTGATTTGAGCTTTATCAGTGAACTTTTTAGGCAATGCTTAAAATCCAAATAATGGTAATTCCCCTAAAACTACAAGTGGCAGATTCAGTCGAATTTCTCTTGGGGAAATGGGCAATGATCGATAGTTTTAGCAATATTAAAAAAATACAGAGTCCAAAAATCTAGAGAAAATGTTAAAAAATATCCTGGCCAAGGAAAAAGAAATGGCTCTGCAGAGATCATAAATCAGTAAGTGGCTTAGAATAAGTTAGTGCAACAGTTGGGGTAACTAGCACAAACATAAATTACTAGGTCATAAGATGGTTTGCCTAGTGATAATTAACCTCTTATTTTAATCAATTTAAGTAGTGGTAAGGATCTTAATAACAAACCTCCAAAGACACATAAGGATGCATATATAGAGTTGGTTCCTAAATAGGTTGTATCTAAAGATGCTGAGAATTTAGGGAAGTTTGAGTACCCAAAAACTAAGGCTACTAAGCAAGTTGTATAAAGATCACCACCACCATTCCCACATAGACTCAAGAAACCTAAGAAGGATGCATACTTCTAGAAGTTCTTTGACATATTTAGAGAACTTCACATTAACCTCCTTCTTTTTTATGTTTGGCAGGGTATACCCAAGTATACTATATACATTAAGGATGTGGTGACTAACAAAATAAAGCTATAGGAAGATAAGACCATGACACTTACTGAGGAGTGAAACTCTATAGTAATGCAAAAAATGCCCAAGAAACTAAAGGACTAAGGGAGTTTCACACTCCCTATACAAATCGATGACAATGATGTAGTCCATTCTCTTAGTGATTTAGGGAAAAGTACTAACTTGTTGCACCTACAATTTTTCAGAACTCTTGGCTTAGAGAATCTGACACCATGCTCTGTCATACTTCATAAGGCAGACCTAACTAAAGTTAGGCTAGAACGATTCATTGAGGACGTGCTCAGTAAGATTAGTAAGTTTATTATCCCATTGATTTTATTGTTTTGGATTATGATGCAGATGATAGGGTACTATTTATCTTGGGACGTTTATTATTTTCCATGGAGGGGGGGAGCTTTTATTTATGTGAGACAAAGCACTCTAAATATGAGGTTGGATGATAAAAAGGTGGTCTTTATATTTATAAAACACTCAAGACAACATCCTACTATAAAGATTTACGCATGATTACAATGATGGAAGTGGATGAGTATGGGGTGGTGGAGTCCAAACCACTAAAGACCTCTTTGGACTCTCTCATTGAGTTGGAAAATCTGCCACCACCTAAGCGTAAAGTGATGATAAATGATGAGCCTCAAAAGGCTATTGTTCAGAAAGTTGTTGACATGAGAGTTCACACTCAAGAGGTTAAAAGAGAGTAAGAAGATGTACTCCACGTAAAAGGAAGAGGATGAAGGAAAATGGTTGAGTTATGATATTGGGCCGAGCTACGATACAAAATCAGGTACTGCTAAGGAGGCAACCCATGTAAGTATTCATATTTTTGTATTTTTAGTTTTTATTTCACCTTAGAGTTTCTTTTTGTGAGTAACAGGTTAATGGGAATTCTAAGTATTGGAGACTTGAGCTAAAGATTATGACAAAGACTGCGGGGTCCCTGGAACTTTTTGATGTTAAAAGATGCTACTAGCTAAGCCTAGAGGCCTCAAGGAGTATTTCTATCTCTACTTTTGAGCTTAGAGACAAAATAAGTTTTAAGTATGGAGTGGAGATGATATTGACATTTCTTTGGTAGCCATTGTTATAGCCTTATTTACCTACCCTTCTACATAGTCTTAGTTATCCTCGTTGATTTTTTAGCATAAATTTTTTGGTAGCTTCGTATGTAGCTTGCTATCTTTTGTTTGGTTTGATCTTAATTTGATCCAAAGCTCCTAAGCGCTTTAGTTGGAAATTAAAGAAGTGAAAAAGAGAGAAAATATAAAGAAAAAAGGTGACAGTGAGGCCTCAAAAAGTAGCTATTGGTGTTGTAAAAATGATACGTGTTGAGGTTGGGAGTTTTGTAACTAAAAGATTTTCTAGTTTGTGCTAAAATTTAATCTGAGCTAATAAATAATCCTTCCTTCACATTATATTTGACTGGCTTAGTGAGATAGGGCAAAATAAAAGAGGTGTGTAGATATAAATGATGAAAATTGGTTGTTAATAAATAGATCTTAAAGTTTATTTGATCTATTAAATATCTTAGGGGAGATAGTCGGTAGTCCTGGCAAATGTAATTCCTATCCATCTTTGAGACTACATTACAACCCTTAAAGACCTATTTGATCCTAAGTCCTAACATTTTGATATTAGAGGAGTACAACAATAAGGTTAAGCCTATGGTTCATCTTATGTAACTTATGCATACTTTGTGAGAGTGAGCTTTATTTGATCCTTATACCCATTCTTGTGATAATTCCATCCATGTGAGTGAATATGGGTAACTCTATTTTGGTGAAGGAACATGTTTGACGATAGTTAGGCAATTTATATGATCTCTATAATTGAGTAATATGCATGAGTTTGCTAACTTAGGGTGTGTATAGTACAAAGGAAAATGTTTTCCTAGGAAAATATTTTCCTAGAAAACAAGTTAATTTCTTACTTGTTTTCTTATGTTTGGTTGGTGGATGGAAAGTATTATTTGAAAAATATTTTCTAGTGTTTGGTTGGTGAATTAAAAATATTTTTCAAAAAATACATTTTAGTATTTAGAAAAAGCGTAAAAATACATTTTAAAAAATTAATTTTTGATCCCAAAATATACTTTTTTTAGGGTGTGTTCAATATGAAGGATGAAAAATATTTTCTCAAAAGATAAGTTATTTCTTATATTCTTGTGTTTGTTATGCAAATTGGTTAGCATATGTTTTCTAAAACTATTTGTATATATTTAACAAAAATGGTGAGAACGAATAGGATAAGAAAGGTGGGATAGGAAAAAAGTTTTGAATTTTTTTTTAAAAAATTAAAAGTATTAATTTTTTTAGAGAGTGGGTTGGGGTTGTAAAAATAGATTGTAAGGGTAGGATAAGAAAATAATTTTGATTTTTTTAAAAAATAAATTATTTTCTGGAGGGGGCTAGTAGGGGGTAGGTGTCGGGTTAGGGGAGTGAGGATGGAGTAAGGAAAAAATTGAAATTTTTCAGAAAAAATAAATTTTAAAAATATATTTTTTTGAGGATGGGTGGGGTGGAGGTGGAGGAGGTTGGTAGGGGTGGGGTCAGGTAGAGGATGTAAGAAAAAAGTTTAAATTATTTTTAAAAAAATTTAAATATTTTTTTAGATAGGGTGGTAAGGGATGGGGTGGGTCGGAGTAGGGTGGTGATTTTGAGAGTTGTATGAATATTTCAACTTAAGAGTGAGGTTGAATGAGGGTTTTGGAAATGTTTTCCTTACTTTTTGAAGGGAATTCATTTTCCTTAGATTTGAGGAAAATAAGTTGGTTTGGAAAATATTTTCCAAAACCTTTAAGTCAACCAAACATGAGAAAATTGGAAAACATTTTACAGAAAATGTTTTCCTTCATATCAAACACACCCTTAGTGAGTCAATTCTTGAGGTTATGATCTTTTGAAGTAGTATTCTTGAGTTCACAATTGTATGACACACACTTGTGCATGGAACTTGCTACCTATATAGTCATTATAGCTACAGATTGAATGTCTTGCTTATAATAGTAGTATTGGAGTCTTCTCATGATCTTAATGCTTAATTGAAGAGTTTTTCATTGAAGAATAAGGCTTTTAAGTGTGGGGTGATGGTCCGAGTGGATTTATGCACCTCAGTGTTATAATTTGCACCTAAATAGCTTAGTTTTGAGGACTTCTATTGTGATTATTGAGTTAATTCTTGTATAAATAAGAATCTAAGTGATATGTTATGTAGATGTAATGTTTAAGGTGTGTTCAATAACAGTTTGGAGTCAAAGCATGAAGTTAAAGTGCAAATGACAAAGCTAGTACTCTTAGCTTGAGTTATGCCCTTTACTAGTTCATCGTCTAGGATTGTATGTTGTTTTGAGATAAAATTTGTGGTGTTTGATGATATAGGATGCTTGGTCAATTGAAAAATAAGATATATAGATGATAATCAAGCTGTAAATCAAGATAAAAGACACCAAAAGGCTTGGACATAAAGGTCAAACACATGGGACAAGCATGGACAAAGTCTGCATGTTTTGGGATCATTGGTGTGCCATGCTGCCTATGCAACACGATAAGGGAGTTTCACACCCTTGTAAGCATCCTAGGAATCGAATTCCAGTAACTCAATGTGATAATGGCATGCCACAAACCCTAGGCCACGCGATAAGGGTGTGGAATGCACTTATGTTGAAAGTGGCGGTTTGTGTCCAAGAATAAATAGGACCATTAAACATTATGTTGGACATCTTGGACGACCTTATGGATTTAACACACAATCAAGGAGGCTAAAAATAGTGTTTTTACTCTTTTTCTTTAGTTTATTCTTGGATTTATACATGGATTATTGTATTATGATTCTTGTTATATACATGAGTGGCTATACACCGTTTTCTGGGATTAAGGCCAAGAACCTGAGTACTATGGTTATTTATCCTTGTTATCACTATGCTAAGGATTCACAACCATTAGAATACATGATTAATTCTATTATAAGACCGTAAGGATGAATGATAGTGGAAACTGTGGGATGAATAGAATAGGATCGCAATATCAACTGAATATTATTACGGTTTGAATTTAGGGTAGGAGTATACTTAAATGTCCTATTTGGTACAATTACGAGATAGAACATAAATGCATTCAAATTAGTTCTTGTATCCCCACAAAACGATGTAGTTTTAGGGATAAGCTGGATAATTGATTAGAGGTTCGAAAAGCCGTAATCATAATATCAACTACGTGAACCAACAACCGAGATGATTAACCTCACCAACAAAGTTACATAAAGTAGTATGATTGTTCATAGTGCCTTAAATCTTCATTTCTCAATACCGATTGTCCAAGAATCTTTACTTTACAATATTTTTTTAGTTTACTTCTAGTTATAACTCTCAAACTCTTGTGGTTATGATGGCGCTGGCTTAATCTTAATTATTGAGCTAGAATTGAATAGTTACTTAACACTTGTCCCCATGGGATCGATCCTTCGCTTTTCCTTAAGGCCATAATATTACTTGTTTAGACCATGTACACTTGTGTGTGAGATTGTGAGCAACAAGTAGGCAATCACTTTACTCTCCTGCATCGAGACCACCCATGCCAACTCTAGAAGAATAAAAAAGCATGGTAAATCGCACACCCTTCTTAGCTAAGGTCAATATTGGAGAGATGGTCCACAAATTCCAGATCTTTTGAAAGCTCTCCACACTTTCATCCAATTACTAAAAATAATATTTTCTAAGTAAACTTTGTCAAAGGAGTCACATAAGAAGAGAAATACTACACAAGGTGACAATAATATCATGCTAACTAATAAAGCTCCGAACCTCGGTAGACGAAGTGGGTCTAGCCTAATCATGGACTACCTTTATCTTGGCCGAATCAACCATAACACTATCCTTGGTCACTACATGACACAAGATGGAATTCAACTAAAACATGCACTTAGAGTACTTGGCATATAATATCTTATCTTGTAACTTCAAAACTATAGTTCTTAACTGTCTCACATGGACAACCTAATTTATCAAATAAACCAGGATATCTTTGACGAATTAAATCATGAAAGAATTAGTATAAGGTCTTGATCATCAACTCCAAGAATGGTTCTGGGGTATTTCATGGCCATAAGACACGACTAACAACTTATAATAACCATACGAGTTTGAAAATAAATATTCATAACATTTGAAGCTCTAATCCTCAACTGATAACAATCAAATCCCAAGTAAATCGTAGAAAACACAAAACAACCCTAAAGTTGATTAAACAAATCATCAGTGTGAGTAAGATGATACTTGATCTTGACCGTTACCTTGTTCAATTGCGTATAGTTAATACACATGCAAACTGTTCCATCCTTCTTCTGTAAAAACAAGATAAGAGCACCCCGAAGAGACATGCTAGGTATAATAAACCCTTACCTAATATATCTTGCAACCGCTCCTTTAATTCCTTTTACTTAACTGGGGCATTCATATAAGAAGGAGTGGAAATAGGCTTTGAGAGAGAGTCAACATCAATAGAAAACTTAATATCTTTATGTGGAGGTATACTATGTATATCCTTAGAAAATGTCGTAGAATTATCTGACAACTCGAATAGAATCCAAAGAAGGTGGTAAAGCAACACTAGTATTGCAAGTATAAGAAAAATAAGAAAGACATCCTCTTTCTACCATGAGATGGGCACACATAAAAAATATAGCCCCATTTAACCCTAAACTAGGATTACCTTTCCATGGTAATCTCAGCACACTCATAATATCTAACATCATGATCTTGGAAAAATAATCAAAAATTTCATAATAGAGAGCTAACTAATCAATACCCAGGAAAATATGAAAATCAATTATATCTAGGATAATCAAGTCTACCCAGATCTCATGCCCCACAAACCTTACTATATATGATCGGTACACCCGATCTACCACTAAAGAATCTCTAACTAAGTAGAGACATGATTAGGTATAACAAGGGACTCATATGTAGCACCAAAAACCAGTGGAAAAGCATGTAGAAATAGAGGAAATATATAACTAGGGTCAAATAACACAAGATTAGAATAGTGGTAAAACTAGGATAATATCTGTGATAATTGCATTAGAGGCCTCTACCTTATTTCTCTCAGTATAGCATAGTACTAACCACGTCTACTCCTAGACTGGGAAGACTTGTGGCCACTACTGTATGCTCTTCAAGCTCTACCATGAGCACCTTTATAACTACCATTCCACTCTTTGAACCACCTCTAACTGCAGATCTAGGCATAGGGCAAAGATAATGTTGAGGACTTTGCTAGGCAGGACCCAATACATACTGAGGATACTCCCTAACATAATGACCAGTCTCATCATATACATAACATCCTATACTACCTGACTCAATAACACTTTATACTACCTGACTTTGTAAAGAGGACCCAAAAAAAATGCTCTTTCTAACTTGATAAACTAAAATTGGAGAATTTGTTCGCATGACATAACCTATGGATGCTTGAATCCCCCAAAACAACAAACCTACTGAACATTGTAAAGCTACTTGATCTGTTCTGCCTTGATAATCATGAGTACCTCTGCTAGATAAATCCCTATCTTAGGATATATGTCTGGTAAACTTATCCTGTTAGTAGATCTTCTTAGCACCGCACCACCCTGAGTACCATGATGAATTGAATTAATCAACTTAGAATGCTCTACAATACTCTAAAAAAAGATCCTAAAACCACTATTTGAGTAGTAGCCAACAGATAAAAACTGCCAAAGCCATGAAAAACTTTCTAATCTTCTCTGATTCGATATATATACTAGCAGTGTTATATCTGGATAATGAATAAAATGTGTCTCATACTATATAATAGTCATGGATCCCTGCTCTAGGTAACCAAACTCATCTCTCATATGATCCCTCAAACTATAAGACACAAACCTCTTTAAAAAAGCATTCAATAATTAGGTCCAAATTATAATAGGCAAACCCAAGAGTATATATCTATAAAGAGACCTCCATTACTACTTGGATATATCAATTAGTTGATAAGTCATATATCCAATACCATAGGACTCAAAGAATCTAAGGTTATGCAACCTCTCCTCACAGTCAAGTAAAAACTCGTAGGTGTCCTCTCCAATTAAACTATTAAACTCAGAAGAAGACAATAAAATGAACCTCTCAAACAAATTTTGATCATTAGAGGACATCATAGGAGCCAAATAAACCTGAGAAATAGTGATCCCAATAAGAAGTGAATCAATATGCTGGGCTACTACAATAATTCACTATCTAATGAAGTTAGAAAACCATAAGTAGGAGCTTTCCTTGGCAACTAAATAACTCCTAGAGTTTGAAAAATACCCAACACACTCACTAAAATACCCGTTTAGTGTACTTCATCCAGATGACCTAATAGATGAATTAACAAATTCTATAACATACAGGTAACAAATGCATTTTATGGGATCTAAGTTCATCTTATTTCCTCTGGGTGATAATCCTCATCATCTTTATAACTCTCAATATTAGGATAGGCCGCCTAGCCCATCCTCTAGATAGAGTAGCTCCTTGTCTCCAACATCTACCTCTAGCTTAGCCACAACCCCTACCTCGCCCTTTAATGACCTAATTTTTGCTGATTTTCGTAAAATATTTATTTTTATTTAATTTTAACATTTTACTGCCCCCCATGGTTTTATTATGGTATTTTTAGGGTGGGGGTGGGGGGGGGGGTATTGGAATGGTTCCCAATGCATTTCAATGTTATTTTTGCAAGATTGTGATTTTTTATGGTCTTAAAAGCTTATTAGTTAACTTTGGACAATATTTTTTGATTGGAGTGTTGGATGAAAAATAAACTACATCAGTAGATCCAAAATGTTTATATTAGGTTGATAACATAGTTTTTGTGGTTTACATCTTGGTATCTCATTTCAACCCACTATTCAGAAAGTTGTGAAAATAGGTCTCGGGGGTTAATTATGTGAAAATGATGTTTTTTGTAAATTTTGAAATCTCCATTGAGTCTGAAGAATAAAATTGAATAGGGTAGCACAGTTCATTTGTCTTCTCGAGATTATTGATAACACTCGAGGGGTCCGCAAAGACTTAGAATTTTCCATGTCTCCACAACTGGTGCATCGCTCAACTGGTGTAACCGCTAAAGCACCAATTTAGCCTCTTTAGCAGCCAGTTCTAAGTATAAATTGGACACTTTAATGGCCTACTACTAGTTGGTCATGTGGATTTTAGTGTCCCTCATTTGCTTAAGAGGAGGGCACTAAAGCGGTCCTTGTTCGCTTTAGTAGAATGGCCCGCATTGGCGGGTATCACTAATGTGGTCCTTGAGAACTTTAGCGGTAACTTCTAAAGTGGCCTTTGGACTGCTTTATTGGCACCGGGAACATGGTTATATGATATTCCTTTCCCATTTTCTTCACTATTTTAGTGATTTGGAGAATTTAGTTTTATGGTTTTTAGGTAATTTCCTCTATTTCCAAGTATGGGTAAACTCCAAAGTCCTATTTCAATTACTTTTCTTTGATCGTATCAGTTAAATCTTATTTATGCTTGGATTTTAAAGGTGGAATTTGGGGATTTTATCCCGAAAGGCCCAATTTAGTAATTCTTCGTTTCAAACCATAATTTCACCCTATTTTTACTTTGGTATTCTCTTAGAAGTTCCTTTAATCTTGGAAAACATGTTTTGGGACTAAAATTCTAGTTTTACCCTAATTGTCAAAAAATTCATTTAGGGGGTCCATTTAACCCCAATTTAAAAGTGGAAAATATGAGTATCATTGGCTTTCTTTTGATGCATAGATTCTATATTTGTGTATTTTAGCTGATTTTGAGGTTGTGCGTGAGGTGAAAGCTCGGCGATAAAGGCTTATTTTTTTGATTCAACATTCAGGATAAGGTATGACTTAACTTTCTTCATGCTTGATTGAGTAGTTAATAATAATGTAAAAGCATGCTATGGGTATGGAGTTGCATCATGGAAATTTTTTTTAGGTGAGTTATGTGCTGATATAGGGGCCTATGTGGATAATATTTTATGGTTTTGAGAAATTATTTGCTATTATGACTGCCTGGGATCTTGTATGACATTGTTGGCCTAGTATTAGTATATGTATTCTTGATTTACACTTTTTGATGAGAAAAAACTGAGATATTAGAACTTATGTGGTATCAATGACATTTTCTTACATGTTTCACTTGATGGTTTATGGATTTTATTGGATCATGGATGGTTGGTTGGTTTGAGTGGATTTTTAGCATACTTGGTTGGTATATTGGTGGGATATTGGATATTCTCAGTTTGGCTGGTTGTGAGGATTACATCCTAATATCATATTCATTCATGAAACATTGGTACCACCATAAAAATATTGGAAAATCAGATTTTTCTAACAGAAAATGGGACATCTTTAGAAATCCTCTATAGATATATATGCCAGAGAGGAGTTATGGATATTGGTATTGGATATTAGTTGTATATGGGTTGATGAAACTCTCAAGGGTCCTACCTCAAGAGCACAACTCGATAGGTGTATATAGAGGTTGTGCGACGACCTCGTGTACCATTATCTTCATTGTATTCCATATATATTGTGCTTATTTTGTTTTGTGCTTCAGTTCTAAATTCAATATCTGTCTATATGTTATCCATTCCCCTACTTGTACCCTATATATATGTATATTTGTGTTTTTCTATTATATTATTATTTTTATATATGTATATTGTCGAATTATTAGTCGAGACGGTATAGGCTACAGTTTGGGACATTTTTTGATTGCTAGTGACATGCCCATAATTTGTGTTTATATTCTATATTTTCTACTTTAATAAGTCAACCTATGATACCTACTGAGTACAAGTGGACCGCCCTTTCAGTGCAAATCTAGGTACAAGTACATCGTATATTAGTGGATTCAGGCAGTACTTATAGTCTATTTAAGGTAGCGGTTGATAATCCGGAGTTGACCACTACCTTTTTTTTAATCTAGACAACTTCTTATTGTATTTAGAGACATATTTTATCCCTTTTTTGATATCCTAGGTAGATTTTGACTTTGTGTTGTATTAGTTTGTTGTTACTCCATGACTCCAAGTTTTAGGATGTTGTATGGTATCTTTCATTATATATTTTCCACTTATTTCATTTGTGTGGTTCGGCTTCATCCTAGAAGCCTTGCCTTCTGTTTTGGTATTGATTTCTCATTTCTTATAAGTATGGGTGATAGGCGTACTTGTCAAGGATTGCTGTGACAAGTGCCATCATGTCCCTAAGTTCTTAAGTCGTGATAAATTGGTATTAAAACTAGGTTTACATTGGTCTCACAGTATAAGAATATGGTATCTAGTAGAATCTCGCAGATCGAAACATAGAAGTTCATATCTATCTTCGAGAGGTTATGATATGTCTTTAGAAAAGTTCCCATATTTTGTTCCCTATCTTACAAATTCGTTCATACCTTGTGTTCTAAGTCACACTTTACTTTTTTTCTGGGCATATGGTGTGTCACGACCCAAATCAGGGCCTGGCCGTTATGGGTATCTCAAGTCCACCGAGGACCAGAGACCACCCCCATTCACCTAATCAGTTAGGACATAATATAATATGATAGAGAAATTCCAAACGTAAAGCAAATAGATAAGTACGACTCAAAATAAGTCTAAGAGTTTAACAACCAATCCCAAGTCCACAGTTATCCACAAAGCCTCTATACAAAACGCAAATCTATCTAAGCTGGGACATGCCCCCGACGATATCCAAAAATAGTCCAAAGAAAAGTATATGACATAAAGAAACCCAAATAATGAAATGAATTCTTCCAAAATATGAAAGCTCACCAATTCAAGATAACTCATGAACTTATCCAACTATCATATGCCACTTTGTAGGAAAAATGGAAGTATGGCAAGTTCCTGCATTGCATGGGGATACAACATCTGAAGAATGTTAATGGTTAGAGAGCTACCACGTAACTTAGGGATAAGAGATAAAATAATTCCATTATTCATAATACAGAAACCATTAAAACCAATACACGACATCATATGTAATACATATATATATATATATATATCAGATGCTGGGGTAGAGAATATGGATTAACATGAACCTTTAAAACCTTAACCTTGATTGTGTAGCATAACCATCATAATCAAGTCACCTAAGGGATAAATGGACCTAGCTCTCCCCCAATTAGAACGTCCCTCGTGCATGTAGCCGCACAAACCAGAGTATAATCATATGTCATATGCCTGATAAGGGACTCGAACCTTCCCACATATATCAAGGTGACTTAAGCACTAATTTACATAACATGGGGGAATCGAACCTCCTAATAATAATATAATAATAAGGGGGACTCAAACCTCCCAGTCATTTAGACCTCCGCACAGTTTCTGGTGTTGGTCCCTCGGGATGTCCACTTTCACGGCCTAGCTACACAAGCTACTTTTAATCCCAATTAAAACATTTAACACATATTCCCAATTTGTTGAACCGATTATGAATTTAGGCATCCTATTGGTATCGACATACCAACCCCTTTTGCAAGTTCATTATCATTCCACAACCCATTAACCATCACGAGAGGAAACTTATGACCCCTTAAGTTCAATAAACATTCACAAAGGGAATCCACATACCCCTAAGTTCAATAAAATCACACCATGATTCAGTAGCCTTTTATGCCATAATATTAGTTCAAGTGAGCAAGTTAAACCATATGAAAAAACCATATTCATTATAAATTTCACAATTTGGGTAGAGGGAACACAGTTTCCAAAACCATACATCAAGGCAAAATAATCAAACTAGGGATAACCATAACCCCCTAGTTTATTTACCATTTACATGCACCCTAATAAGTATACAAATCAATAATATAAAGAATAATGGTTCAATATTAATCATGAGAAATCATTCAAACAATTTATATCCAAAATTCTCAACCCATAGTTCAAGACCCAACATAAAAACCATGAATAATAAATAATTTTTCATGCCATTAAGAAAATATAAGTATAAAGAGTTTCATGCCTTAGACAAACAAGGATTTGTGAGAAATTAGGAACATGGAACGCGAAAGATGAACATACTATGAAATCCTTATGCTTTCTTGGGGTTTTGAGTTTGAAAGTGAAATAATAGCTTTTGTGCCATGAAAACTTATGAAAATAAGTTAATATAGTGTTTAAAGGTCATTTACAAGTGAAAAGATCTATTTACCCCTTTTTCTAAGGGAAATAACATAAAACTGCCCAAATTTAAAGCATCGGCATGGAATGGAGCTTATCGCTGAAATTATCTTCCGTGACATGCGTAAATCACGGACACTCACTGGTTCCTCAGGAAAATGTTCATAACTTTTTGCTCGGGTATCGAATTAAGGCGAAATCAGATGAGTTGGAAAGAGAATTCAATTATATATCATTTGATGGATTTGGAGCCCCGAAATTCAATAAATTCTAGAAGTTATACATGTTCAAAGTTGACCCTTATGGAATCGAATACCAAAGTAGTCAAATCAAAAGTTCTTAACTCAACTTTTCTCTAAGTGTTTTCTATGAACATTTTTCACCTCAATAGCACTTCACACACTAGGTAAATGGTAATGACACTTATAGTCACATAGTAATCATTGGTTTCGAGTATATACTAGTAGAAACAATGGTTCGTATTCTAGCCCAAAAATGTGGGGTGTTACAATATCTCCCCTTGGAATCATTCATCCTCGAATGATGGGTAAGAACTTATTGAATCCTTAGATGTATGGAACAAAATATGTAAATTAAAATTAGGAATTCTCTCTAAACAAAATACATACAAAAATCAAAATAAAAAGGGCTTCATGGTATCCCAAGTAAATTACGTAAGCATGAATCAAGCGACAACAAGACCAAGGTCGTATATGGGGTAAAAGGCCAAAATCCCCTCACCCCAAGTAAAAAAATCAAAACTAGATAAAATTTTACACCTCGGCGTGGCACAATGCCTTTAATGGAAGGCTAACTTCCATGCCACAACACTTATCGTAGAGAGTAGCCTGCGTGACCTGGCGTTATTGCAGAGGCTGACAGCCTCAAAATAAAAAAATAGCTCTGAAACACTTTCAAAAATTCCAAAAGTTTACCAAGAAATACTTTTAACATCCCTAATGGACATGAGTTGTATAAATCATGATCATGACAATGTAAGGCACAATTTTTTTCAAGGAATCCTCGACTTGATTAAAATTGATACAAAGCACGAAATAAGATTTCGTGAGACATAAGAAAAGAAGAAGTATCCTCCCTCAATGATACATCTAATAGCCCTCAAATTTAGCAATACTCCCCAACTATGACTTCAGCTATGCATACCATACTTCACTATTTAAATCTTACAAGATCCTCACAAAATACACCAATACAAAAGCTTAAATCTAACTAGACATTACTTCCATGTTAAATCCTAGTCAGGAGGTAAAAGGTGCTAACTTAAGCTACAGGGTTCTATACCTTACTGTCATAACCCAAATTTTGAGTCATGATGGGACCTACTATATCCCACCGGTAGGTAAGACGATATCATACCCCGAAGCTAATGCAAAGGGTTACCTCGGTAGAAATGTCCAACGCAGACCATATATATGAATACAATATAAACACTAACATTTCACAACTAAAACAATCCATATTCAGTCCCAATCCCATGACCTGATAGTAGTAGTACAAGAGTGTCTAAACTTAACAAAAGAATTTACAATTCCAAGTCTCAAATGTCTTAAATAAAAGAATTTATAACTCCAAGTCTCAAATGTCTTAAATAATCTCATACATTTGTCTCAGAAACAAAAAACAAAAAAAATGGAGGGGAAAGAGGGAAACTCAAACTCTAAGAGCTCACCCTATCTCTAAATAGTCAACATCACATGAACTATCTCAACAATGGCAACTAAAACCTAGGTCTTCACCAAAAAGGTACAGAAGTGTAGTATGAGTACTAAAACACGGGTTCTAATTAGGCATCATTTGCTGACTGAGCTAAATTGTAATATAAAAATGATATAAAGTAAGACAATAACTTAAAGTCAAGGTATAGGATCAAAACTGAATCTTCTTCACTATCAAAGTAACAATATCTATACTACTAAAGCAATACCATGATATACTATATCAATAGACTTCATAATCGTCATATCAAATGAGTACCATTTTGGAAGCATAAAATCACATACCCAATATCAATATCAATCATGTCATTTCTAGTATTCAACACATACACATCACTAAAGTATGAAAAACAAGAATTACCATGATGTCCCATACCGGCGGAAAGTACACGCAAATAAACACAACCAAGTATATGTCGTGGCATCATATACTATCGTAGAGTACACCAAAAAAATACAATACAAAGAACTCATCACGGTGTCCCATACCACCGGAGAGTACACCAAAATATCAAGCAATAATACAATAAAGCACAACTAATCCACACTCGCCAAATCCGCGGGTTGCACAACCCCACCATGGCTTATTACCGAGAACCACATCCAATATATATAACGTAATTTAATCACAATGAAACAATTATTATTATAGCATAATCATATAATTACTCATCCTTTAAATTGCCAATAAACTCCATGTGAGGTCTAAACTAGTTAACCTCTATTTTTGTAAGCCACTAGGTTACAAGTCTTATAGTTACTATCCATTCAATAGAGAAAAGCTACAAGTTACCACTACTATTAATTATTCGTCTATCACAAGGCCATTCTCTATCTAGGATTTCTATGGTATAAGTCACCAATTAAACCACCTTAATATCACATACTAGAAGTTGACCTAATTATTCACCATGCAACACTAAATTTATTATCATTAAGCATATCCCAACCTTAAGGACTAGTTTCAATATTTTAGTCAAGTAAGGTCCACCAACTAATTTACTAGACTTCTAGAATTCAAGTCATAATCATTTGTTAGAAATAACTAGTTATCCTATAATCAACTTTATTAGGCAAAATTACATAACAAAACCATTATTCCAAGTCTAATAGGTTTGCTAGGTAAGCCCTTGGTCCCACACAAGGTTTCACAAACCAATTAGCCTTAACCCATTAATAGACATAAGTTACATATAGTTACCAATTAGGGTCAACAAGGATCACACCTCTCATTTAGTGAATAAGGACAAGGAATGGATAACCATTTACTAAAGAAGACGTCATGTCCTAAGTACATAGGTAGTTTGGCCCCATATGGCCTAACCTCACAAGTATCAATGCATTTATGTAAATTTTCCCCTCAAGGCATCATAACATCTTTACCTCTTCCGAATTCACCGGGTATCAACATAATATCAACATATCCTCTATATTCACCGTGCATCATTATAACATTATCACCTCTTTTGAATTTAACGGGTATCAATATTATATCAAAATATCCTCTGGATTCACTGGGCAACATCATAACATCAACATATCATTTGGATTCACCGGGTAACATCATAACATCAACATATCCTCTAGATTCACCGGGCAACATCATACATCAACATATCCTTCGGATTCACTAGGCAACATCATAAATCAACATATCTTTTGAATTCATTGAGAAATATCATACATTATTACCACTTCCAGATTCACCAAGTATTGTCATCACATTAACACATCTTCTAGATTTATCATCATTACCATGCCATTTCACATTTCTCAATGCAACAACATAGATACATGTACATAGCCAAATCAATAAGAAAATACAAGCCCACAATAATAGAGTAATAAAGATGCCAGAGTACATGTATAACCATACATTACTATTAAGCATTACCACATAACATGAGCATGAGTATTCATATGGTATATACACAATCATCACTTTCCCAAGGCTATCCATATCATAAATACAAGACAATTCACCAAGTATACATATTAACCAACCATTAAACGCATATACAATCCAACGATTGGGGTGTAACATCAATGATCTCCACAACATAATTTATACACTCACCTAGAATCTAGGTCTCTAAGAAATTTTATGGTTAAAGCTTAAGGTGGGTCAAGTCCCACTCCTATATTTAAATAATGCCAAAGTCCACCATCACAAGGCTAATATATACCCGGATTAGGATAAGTTATCTAAATCACATCATAAGGGTTTATCAATCTTTGCTAAGCCTATCAGGATAACCTTTTTCAAGTATTCCTCCTAAGTTAATCCAAAACCAAGGTCATTTCTTAATTAAGTACTAGGAAGGTCAACAAAATCCTAAGGTTAGGGAGCAACACAATTTTCATCTATTAGAGCATCTAGAGCAATATCATACTATTCATGAAACTATAAGTAGAGGTTCTAGGTTAAGGGTCAAGCATATAACATTGAAAATTCAAAAACCTATAAGAAACAACTAATCCTAGTTATCACCATTCAATAATTTATTATTTAATCCCCTCCCAATCTCACAAGATATCAATAATTATACTATAATGAAGCTCAATCTAACTACAAGTAAGCCTAACCTACCTTGAGTCCAAGTAACTCACGAACCAATAAGCTTTTTCTTTCCTTTTGTTGAAGATCCTTCCTCTACGAGCCAAGCTATAAACAATATAATCTAAGCATTACAACAAGATTAACAATACCCATTATGGCACCATTATGCCATGTGTTTGAGATAACATAAAAACCCAAGTGGGTGTCGCCTTTGGAAATGAGTTTCCAAGACAAAACCGTTGTTTAACTACCTTTAGGGACTTATAACCCTCAAGAAATTTGATTTAATCAATAAATTTGAGGCTAAACTTGAGCCTTAATGATTTATGGATTTTGAGTCAAGAAATCATGAAATCAATACCAAACTAAAAGAGATTTTCCTTAGATTGTAGCAAGATTCAAATTCACAAGTTGTTTAAGCTCTAATTCGAACCACAAGATGCACTCAGAAAAATTTACACTCCATTAGGGTTTAAAGTTTAAGGAGGTACAAAAGACCAAAATCTCATCTAAGGTAACACTTAAATAGGCTTTGCTCAGGCCTCGGGTAGCGCGATCACGCCCTACGCTTAGCCATAGTTGTGGTATCACATTAGCGCCCTCTGCCTAGCCGCAGTCATGGCACCACAATCATTCCTTGAACATCATATTCACGGCATCTTGGTCAACACTAGGCATGGATGAATCTTGGAACTTGGTTTCGAGCTTCAGCCAATGCCTCTAGATCTATCCAGGGTCCATTTTGAACAAATAAGATATGCAACCCCATAGTTTTTGTTGTTCCAGACGCGTTGACAAAGTTGAATTTTACATACGAGGCTATTTTACCAAAGACTTTTCTTAGTGGTCAATTAGGACCAATGAAGACTTCTAATTAAGAAAGTGGTTCGAGGAACCAAACAAATTGCCAGGTAATCAGACTAACGGTCCCCACAAGTCACTAATAACTTGGGATGGCTATAGAGAAGCTCTATCGTTGAAAAAAGGCAAGAACAGGGATAATGAACTGAAGGTTTAGTACATTTATACCCCTACAAGAATACTATTCTGAATTATTACTATAATCAAATAACATCATGCCTTAATCAAGAGTACTAGCCAAATAACACAATGGTTTGTCTATTTACCAATTACAATATTAAAGCCTATCTTAACTACACCCACTTTATGAATCTCCCCACCAAAAACCCAATAAGCTCTTTCACCCACACAATGATTTTCACTAAATATTCCCCTACTATATATTTCACATAGCAAAAGTTTTACCTCACTCCTCCCTCTTTATCTATAACCTTAGCTCGAGTAACCACACCAAAATTTTATTGTAAAAGTCATCCACACTTTAATATAAAACATCACAACATTTCCATAACAACTATCATGCTAACACAGGAAGAGTAACTGAGGGAATAAAGTACGAGGTTCAAAAATAGGAATGACAATATTCAATTACAACATATATTTATTGTACTACTTTTGGTGGGGTCGGTGATGTAAGATATGATCCAATAAGTACAAAGGTCTTCACACATCAAAACCACTTAGATCATAGTTAGAGGTCTGAAACATGGATAATGATTGTATAGATAACTAGAAACATAGGTATAAATCCATTTAAATACATAGTATATTGGTAGAATTTCCCCCTTAAATTGAACTACCGGGAATGTGCTAGAGAAAGAATAAATTTATCATGACTCATCCCTGAAACTCACCACCATGAGAAAATTCAAGATGTGTATCATCTCCCTCTTAGCTCAAAGGTCACCATCTCAATCTTGAGAGTATACCCCCTCATTAAAACAATATGCATAACACTACGAACAGGAACACCAAATTCCCCTTGAGAACTTTAATATGAAAACACTAAATACTTTCTAGGACATCACCTTCAAGGATACTAATCATAACTTCCTACAACCTCTAAAGTCATTGCCTTATAACTGACATTTTCATGAGCTTAGACATCCATGCTTCTAAAAACTTAACACTCCATTTTTCACTACTTAGTGTGCTATCAATAAACCTCTTATATCATAACCTCATAACTTAAAAATATTTTAAAACTATACTAAGATTTCACATAGTCTATCTATTTCTCCCTAACTCAATTCTACATAACACCATATAAAAACTCCCCAGACTTCTCCATACTAAGAAATTTAAGGACATAAGCAACGTATACATAGCACTCATAACTCCAGACCAAGCACACTTTCTACTTATAATTTGCGGCTCTTATCCATCTAATAATTGAGCCACTATTTCTACTTTAACACTAGACCACATGCATATATCACAATTACCCTTTCTAATATTTCATAAGTCATTAACCTAAGCTCTTTCACACATTATAACAAGCCTACTAATTCACTCTCATAAATCTTGCCTCACAATTATTGAGCTAACATTCTTATCACTAGAATAAACATCAAAAGTTCAAACTTAGTATCTAGCAACAATTATATACTGCCAATAAAATATCCCCCATGATATACTAGTCCATCAAATAGAGAAATCAACCTAAATACCTTATTTAACATAGCTATGGCTAGTAAGCATATTCATCTTCACAACGTTACTACCATACCTTAATATTCATTACACATCTTATCACATACTAAACTAACTTACAATTACTAGATATAAAAAAAGAAGGGAACCTTAGTGTGTTAAAACCACCTAATAAGGATAGTCGATCTTAATCTTATCACCTAACCATCATGATCTATAAAACATTAACCTCCCTCACATCACATCCACTTACCCATGTATACATCCCAAGAAACTTCAAAATACCAAAACCATCATCGAGTCCTCTTTGTCTATGTTCTCTCCAATTGAATCCTAAATTCACAAGTCACTTGTCGACCAATCCTTCTATTCACAACTTTTGATTTATTTTACTACTACTATAACTATCCACCATAAGATCCTTTATTATTTCAAATAAATTCAAAATAATCATAAATAATCACTTCCTCCACTAACCACCATAAAATCTAGAAATATTTCTACAATCAGAACTAGTCACCATACTAGCATACCATATAACCAATCACCATAATATCATATCACCCCCTTTCACTAAAGAGTTACCCTAACCCAAATCCTAAATATATGACTTCATATCACTAACTTTGGGATAACCTTACTATTCATAGTTTAGGATACCCCAATTTATACTACCTCTAGAATAGAAACACTATCCTAATATTCAGATACAAATATTTCCCCTTAAGAAAGACATCTATAATAAGGTTCTTGAAAGGGACAAATTTCATATCTTACCTTGAGCTACCAAGCATAATTCGTGAAGTTAGAGGTACACGCATGAAACAATATACCTTGGCATACTAATGGACTCCTTTCAAGTCCTTGCTCTATTTAACAACTTTTGATAACTAATTCAAAAAGGACCACACAGTTATGAAGCTAATCCTTTACAGTTGTATCAGCTAAAAAATGAGACATAGTGCATGAATTAGAGCAAGTAAGGAAGTTGGAAAACTTTCATATGGCATGATCTAGAGTATGAAAGTATGAGAAATATTTCCTAAATGCCTCATATTCTCTCCCTAATAAGTGTGTGCTACATACCAATAAAAAAAACTCTACTTGACATGACTTTGTGGACACCCAATTGACATTGAACCTAGGCTCTGATACCAATTTTTACATGACCCAAACTAGGTTCTAGCGATGATGGGTATCTCAAGTCCATCTAGGAATAGAGACCAACCCTTTTCCCTAGTTTTCCAAAACACAATATAATATAACAATAGAATTCCAAACATATAACAAGATTGAAAAGTATGACTTAAAAGAAGTTTAAGAATTCAACAACCAATCCAAAGTTCACAGTAATCCACAAAGCCTCTATACAAAACTAAAATCAATCTAAGTTAGGACATGCCCTCTACAATAGCCGTAACTAGACCAAAGAATAGTATATGACATAAGGAAAACCAAATTATGAAATAAGGTGTTCCAAAATATAAAAGATCAACACTTCAATATGACTCATGAACTTATCCAATGATCACCTATCCCTCTGCAAGAAAGGTAGAAGTATGGCTAGTATGGCATGGGGATATAACATCTGAAGATAGTTAGCGGTTGGACCGATTCCATGTAACTCATGGATAAAGGATAAAATAATAACATGATTCGTAATATAGAAACCCTTATAACCAATACATAATGTCATATGCCATATTATATATATGGTATGCCGGGGTAGGGAACAGGGCATAACATGAACCTCTAAAACCTTAACCTAGATTGTGTATAATAACCATCATAATTAAGAAACCAATGAGATATATATGTCTAACTCTTCCCTAGATAGAAGGGCCCCAATATGTGTAGCCGCACAAACTATAGGATAATCATATGTCATATGCATAATGGAGGACTCAAACCTCCCAGCATATATAAAGGTGACTTAAGCACCAATTTATATAATAGGAGGGACTTAAACCTCCCAATCACATAATAGTAGTAATGGGGACTTGAAACTCCTAGACATTTAGAACTTTATGGTAGATAGCCCAATTTTTGGTGTTGGTCCCTCAGGACCTCTACTTTCACGGCCAAGCTACACAACCCGCTTATTAGCCCAATTAAAATATTTACACATATTCCTAATTTATTGACCAATTATGCATTTAGGCATATCGTTGGTATCATTATGCTAATCTCACTTATAAATTCATTATCATGCCACAATCTATTACCTATTTCAAGGGGATTCGTCACCCCTTAAGTTTAATCAACATTCACATGGGGAATCCACATACCCCAAAGTTTAATGAAACCACACCATAATTTATTAACCTTTTATGCCAATGCATTAGTTCAAGTGAGAAAGTCAAATTGTATGAAAACCCATATTCATTATCAATTTTATAATTTGGATTAAAGGAACGTAATTTCCAAAACCATACATCAAGGACAAATAATCAAATTGGGGATAGCCATACCCTAATGAGTGTATAAATCAACAATGTAAAGAATAATAGTTTAATAGTAATCATGAGAAAACTGTTAAATAATTTATATCCAAAACTCTCAACCCATAGTTCAAGACCCAACATCAAAACCATGAATAATAAACCAATTTTCACGCCACTAAGAAATACAAGTATACGGAACTAGGTACATGACTTAGATAGACAAGTGTTGGAGAGAAATTGAGAAATTAGAACTCAGGAGATGAATATACAATGAAACTCTTATGCTTTATTGGGGTTTTAGGTTTGAGAGTTAAATAACAAGTTTTGTGTCATCAAAACTTATGGAAATAGGTTTATATAGTATTTAAAGATCATACATAAGTAAAAAGGCCTCATTATCCCTTATCCTAATGGAAATAACAACTAAAACTACCCGAATTTAATGCATCAGTATGGAACAAAGCTTCTCTCAAAGATTATCTTCTGTGACATGCTTAAATCATGGACCCTCACTGATTTCTTAGGAAAATGCTTATAACTTCTTGCTTGGGTATTTGATTAAACCAAAATCAGATGCATTGGAAAGAAGACTCAATTATTAATACTCTTGTGAGGTATTGATCCCCAAAATTCAATATATTCCAAAAGTTATGTACTTCAAAGTTGACCATTATAGAATTAAATACCAAAATTTGATCGAATAAAAAACTGTTAACTCAAATTTGCTCTCTTGGCTATCTTTGCACCCCTACTTTCTTTATAACTGAGTGGTCATTTAGGGGCCTTATGTATTTTCTATGAACATTTTTTACCTCAATATCACTTCACATATTCGGTAAATGGTCATGACACTTATATTAATATAGGAATCATAAGTTTCTAGCGTATACACATAGAAAAATAGCTCAATTTCTAGCCCAATAATGCACGATGGTACATAGCAAGGATTGTAAATAGTGAGGCTAGAGATGAAGATCTATTATCTGAGGATAGAGCCTATCCAAGAGGGTGAGTTGCATTTCATGGTTCTACTCAAGGTAGAGGTCAGGCATAAGGATTTACCTCATCAAGATATAGTATAAAGGGACTCTCCCCTAATTCTCAGGTTGAGAATTTTAGAGTTATGGAGCCTACTTTGATCCTACAGAGTTCTTTTTGCCCAATCTTTAAGGGGTTGTTGACCCATTTTGAGGGTGATCCTATGAGTGCACCGATTGTTCCCATATCTCTGAGTATGGTACCTCCATTTATGCTAGAGTTTACTTATGGTGTTCCTCCAATCATAAGTGTGGATCTTTATGTGTACTAGCATCTACTTACAGTACTTCACAAACCCTGAGTAATATTTATCCTTTAATAATTGTATGTAAGTACGGTATTCTGAGATTTAGTGTTCAAACTTCTTCTATGTTACCTCCCCAGGTGGGTTCTCAATCAACCAGATTTACTTTACCTCTTATTATTGTGAGTATAGTTATGTCTTTAAAGGATTAGAAAAGGTTTGAGAGATTCACTCGTTTGGGTCCTCCTAGGCTTGGTGGTGCTATAGGTAAGAATTACATCAGTTCTTAATGGATTATCATAAGAAATTTCATAATCTTGGTTTGCTTGAGTCACATGGGGTTGTATATACTTTTTATTAGTTGAGAGATGCATCCAGAGATTAGTGGAGGTCACTTGTTGGTTGTCAACCTCTTAGTTTTCCAGAGATATCTTAGGATCACTTTACTAAGGCCTTTTTGGACTGGTTTATGCCTTATAGTTTAAGGGATCAGATGAGAGATGTGTTTAAGAACTTAGAGCAGGGCTTCATGAATATTCCAGGGTATGAGGTAGATTTCTATACATTGTCTAGATATTCTTATGCCACTATTGCCATCGAGTTTGAGAAAATTTAAAAGTTTGTGAAGGGGTTGGATGTTTCTCTTTAGTTGCTAATATTTAGATAGTAGTGTATGAGGCATCGATTTAGAGTATCATGGATCATGATTAGATGACTAATCCTATTTTTTGAGTGTCTTAGGGAGGCACTAAGAAAATGAACCCTCATGGCTAGTTTAGATACCACACATCTTGAGATAGAGATTCTAGAGGCTTTTATAAGTATTATAGTAGATCAGTGTAGGCATCTTTGCAGAGTTCAAGGAGTGGTTCTTTTGTTTTAGTAGCTTTAGATAGTCAACCTAGTTTAGTGGTACCTTATTTCATTAAGTTAGTCCATAGGGTTTGCTATGTATGCGATCAGAATGGCCATCTGGCCAAGAACTATCCTTACTGTCCTTTTAGAGCTACTCCTTTATCAATTGTGAGAGGTAGAGATTCTACTAAAGGTGTAAAAGGTAGAGATCATTGTACCCGTGGTGGTCGCGAGGCTACACAGTTGGGTGGTGAACGTGGTCAGTGCAATGCTATACCTACAAGGCCAAAGATAGAATTTCATTTTACCCTTTGTTTTTGAATACCCATTTTAGGGGTCCATTTTGACCCTGATTTGAAACTAGAAAATATGGGTATCATTGGCTTTCTTTTGATTCATAGATTCTATATTTAGGTGTTTTAGCTGATTCCGGTTTCTCGCATATGGTGAAAGCTTGGTGATAAAAGCCTTTTTATTTTAGTTTAGCATTTGAGGTAGGTTATGGCTTAACTTTATTTAGACTCAGTTGGGTAGTTAACAATAATGTAAAATCAAGCTATGAGAATAGGGTTGCATCATCATAAATATGTTTAGGTGATTTATGTTCCAATATAGGAACCTGACACTTGGGTAATATAATATTTTTTTCTCATTTTGTTCACCATTTTAGTGATTTGGAGCTTGGATTTTTAGAGTTTTTAGGTGATTTCCTCCATTTTCAATCTTGAGTAAGCTCCAAACTCCTATTTTTACTACTTTTCTTTGATCTTATCATTTATATCTCATTTAAACTTGGATTCTAAAGGTCGAATTCAGAGATTTTGGCCCGGAAGGCCCATATTAGCAATTCTTCATTTCAAACCCCAATTTCACCCCTTTTAAACATGGATTTTCTCCTATGCATTCCTTCAATCTTGAGAAATATGTTTTGGACTAAAATTTTAGTTTTACCCTTCGTTTTTTGAATACCCATTTTAGGTGTCCATTTTGACTCTAATTTGAAAGTGGGCAATAAAGGTATCATTTTCTTTCTTTTGATTCATAGATTCTATATTTAGGTGTTTTAAATGATTTTCGGTTCTTACATATGGTGAAAGCTTGGTGATAAAAGCATTTTTATTTTAGTTTAGCATTTAAGGTAGGTTATGGCTTAACTTTCTTCAGACTAGGTTGGGTAGTTAATAATAATGTAAAATCATGCTACGAGAATGGGGTTGCACATCCTATATATTTAGGTGATTTATGTGCCAATATAGAGGCATATGTGTATAATATTTGATCATTTTGAGACATCATCTATGTGTAACCGTATGGGCTCTTGTATAATATTATTATCCTGGTATTGATATATGTAAGCTTTATTTGCACTCTTTTGATGGTAAAATCCTAGATTTTTGAATTTATATGGTATCAGTGACCTTCTCTTACATGTTTTACTTGATGGTTTATGGATATTATTGTCAAGGATGGTTGGTTGGTTTGAGTGAATTTTTGGCCCACTTTGTTGGTATATTGGTTGGATATTAGATATTCTCATTTTGGTTTATTATGAACATTACATCCTTATATAATATTCATTTATGAACCATTGGTACCACTATGAAAAAAACTTGAAATACCAGTTTTTCTTTTACAGAAAGTGTGATATCTTAAAAGAACCCTCTACTGATGTATGTGTCGGACAAGAGTTGTGGTTATTGATATTGGATATTGGTTGTATATGGGATGAATAATCCCCCATGGGTCCTACCTCGGAATCATATCTCCGTAGGTGTATATAGAGGTTTTGCGATGACCTAGTGCATCATCATCTTTGTTACATTCCATATAGATTGTGCTTATTCTATGTTGGACTTCTGTTCTTGATGTGATATCTATCTTTTTGTATTCCTTTACCCTACTTGTACATGGAACACGTGTATATATAAGTTTACTTCTATCACTATTTGTTATATGTGTATATAGTAGAACTGTTAGTCGAGGCGGTGTAGGCTGCCATTTGGGGATTTTTCTGATTGCAGGTGACGTGCCCATTGTACATGTTTATATGCTTTATTTTCTAATTTGCATAGTTGGCCTATGATACTACTGAGTACAAATGGATCGTACCTACCCCTACTATTCCTTTTCAGTAAAAATCTAGGTGTGCGTGCACTATAGTTGATTCAGGTAATATTTGAAGTGTATTCATGGTAGCGGTACTGGAGTCTATTCGTGGTAGCAGTTTATCTATGCATCATGAGTTGACCACTACCTTTTCTTATATAGACTATGTTTTATTGTATTCAGAGATAGAGATTGTCCCCTTTTTGATACCTTATGTATATTTTGACTTCGATTTGTATTAGTTGGTTCTTACGTTGTGACTCCAGGTTTTGTGATATTGTATGGTATCATTTATTTTGTTCTTCCGCTATTATTATATTTGTGTGATTCAACTTCACCCTAGAAGCCTTGCCTTGGTTTTTGGTATTTATTTATTAGTTTTTATTAGTTTGGGTGATAGTCTTACTTGTCAAGGCTTACCGCGGCAAGTTCCATCATGACCCTTGGTTCATGGGTTGTGCCACTTCCCCTATATAGGCTCCAATTGTGAGTGCTAGCTCAACATCCACAATATCTGAACATCTAATCCTCACCATTAACGCAGAAAAAATGAAATGCAAGTTTAGAATGTTAGACATAAATAACCTATTAGAGAAGGACAAGTTTTTCCCAAAGATGTCTTTTAGCCTTTCAAAGATAGATACAGACATCAATGTATTGATCTTCAGGACTCTACTGGACATGTTGTTCTTACACTTTTGAGACTGTTGAACCTAGTGCTCAGATACCGATTTGTCACGATCCAAAAGTTGAGGTCATCATGGCACCTAGCTTGACCCAGCTTTATACGTAAGTCGAACCCTAAAAAGGAAATGAAAAAACAAAATATATAACAAATAAAGCAACATGAAACTTCTAGAACGAAGTCTAGACATAATATGCAAATAATACAAATGTTCAAAGTGGAGAGCATCCAATACATATTCATAAACTAAACATTACATAAGCCTGTCTTTACAAGTAAATAATGACAAATAGGATAGGACGAGGTCCGAATGTTTGCCTAGAAGATGGAGCTCAGCAGTACCCTAAAATGTGAACCTCTCACCATACCTTTCAACCACTGCAAATTAAACTTGTACAGGGATTTCAATCGAAAAGGCACAAAAGGAAGAGTGAGTATGGTCTACTTGCACTCAGTAGGTATCATTGGTCGACTAAGCAAAGTAGAAAACTAAACTAGTAAAGAATACTATGAGCTTGCTTCCACCTACATATAGAAAGTTCTAAAATAGTATTTCCACCATATCTCCTAACAATTTTGATAATATAATATTTGAATAAGATCAACTATACCCAAAAATAAAAGATAAAACTAAGTACAAGACAACAAATACATAAGAAAAATAAAATAATGCAATGTAATGCACCGATGGTAGAGTAATAATGACATAGCCACTACATGACTAGCTCTTCAAGAAAGGACCCAGATGGGGTTTCCAACCCATATACTTCCTCAAATATAAGCCTCATATCTCAATCACCTTACCGACATAATTCACAGTAAAAGGTTTAATAAAGAGTCTTATTTTCTCTCAAAATCAGTATTTATTAGTGGTACCAAAATTTCATAAATATGTATGGATGTAATGCGCATCACCATTAAGTATGAGGATAATAATAAATTCAATACAAGTATATATAAGCCTAGAATCAACTCTATATGTCAAAAATTCATGTTATAAGTCCACGCACAAGACAAATAGAATAATTACTCATGCAAGACATCAAAAATATAATTGGAACACCTCACTCGAGCATTATTATTATGATAGGGGAAAATAATGCTCAAACACGACCTAAAATATCTATTCAAGCTTAAAATGACCTATTGTTTGGTGATTTGCTTGAAATATCAATTTCTAAATAATTTGACTATTTTACTCCTACTTGTGATTTCTTTGTGGTATTTATGGGATGTGGGGATAATTGGCATAGTTTCCAATGCATTTTTGTGCGATTTGTGCATGTTTATGATTTTTAGTGGTTAAAAAGGATTCATAGTTGACTTTGATCAACATCATTGATGTGTGCCTCAAATTAAAAAACAAACTGCACCAATATATTCAAATACCAATTTTAGGTTGGTAACATAGTTGGTGCGGTTTTACGAGTTTTATATCTCATTTCTACCCTCGATTTCAAAAGTTGTGAAATTTGTTTTTAGGGGTCAACTTTTTGAAAACAATATTTTTTTCAAAACTTTTATATATCCATTAAGTCCACAATGTTGAATTTAATCTAGTAGCATATTTTATTTGGTTTCTTGAGATTCTGGATGAATTTCAAAGGGTTCACAGAGACTTGACCTTCTCCAACTCTCCAATCGGTTACCCACTTAGGTTACCTTTTGGTCGCTTAAGCGACCTAGCAACCAGTGTGTATCTCTTAATCGACTCCCCAAATACATAAGTTCCTATCAACTTACGTGAAAGGCGGGTATTGCATAAGCGACACCTAGTAACTTAAGCGATGTCATCTTAAGCAACTTGGTGACCACTTAAGTGATGCCTGGTTGGGTTATATCCTTCTTTTTCACGATTTCCACTTTTTTTTGAGACATGGAGCTTGGGATTTAGAGTTTTTGGGCTATTTCTTTCAATTTTAAGATAGGGTAATCTCCGAATCCCTATTTTAATAATTTTTAAATCTAAAAGTGGAATCTGGGAATTTTGGCCTAGGCCTAAATGTTATTTCCCGATTTCAACTCATTTTCACTTGGGTATTATTCTATGAGCTCCTTTAATCATGGGATATATTTTTTGACTTAAATTTCTATTTTACCCTTTCTCTTTGAAAACTTATTTTAGAGGTCCACTTTGAATTTGATTCCAAAATGGGCAGTATAGATATCGTTGGCTTCTTTTAATGTACATATTCTATATTTTGTATTTTAGTTGATTTTGGGTCTGTTAGTGAGGAGATAGCTATATGGTAAAGGATTTTTGGATTAGTTTTTGGCATTTGACGTAGGTTATGACTTAACTTTCTTCAAATTGGGATGGGTAGCTAATTTTTTTTTATAAAATCATGTTTTGGGTGTGTGAACTAATTGTGAAAATTGATTTATTATTATGTTGTGCCTTATGGGGGCCTATGATATTTCTATTTGGTGGTTTTAAGACATTACTTGTTATGTGTGACTGTGTAGAGGCTTATATGATGTTGTTGGCTTTGTGTATGTATAAATATTAATTATATCATTCTGATAAAAAAAAGGTCTAAAATTGAATTTATGTGGTATCAATGGCATATTTTGTATATTTGTTCTTTTTCCATTTGGATTATATGGGATCATGGGTGGTTGACATATTAAGTGGATTTTGGATCTTAAATATTAGTATAATGGTTGGTTTGTGAAAATTCTCATTTTGATTAGTTGTGAGCATTAAATCCTCATATCATATACATTCATATAAAATATTGGTACCACCATTAAAATACTAGAAACATCGGTTTTTTCTTATAAAAACATGACATCTTTAAAAAGCCTCTGCTGATATATGTACCAGAGAGGAGTTATGGATATTATTATTGGATAATGGATTATGTATGGGTTGATGAATCCTCCATGGTTCCTACATCCAAAGAATAAATCAGTAGGTGCGACAACCTCATGCATCACATCATCATCATCACCATTATCTTTATTGTATTTTATACTTTGTTTACATTTGTATTGTATTAGTATTCTTGATGTGATGTATAGTATTTTTACATCTTGGATGTGTTGATTTGATGTTTATCTATTGTGTTCCTTTCTTGTACTTGAATTTAGTATCTGTGTATATTGTAGAATTATTAGTAGAGTCGGTTTTGGCTACTGTTTGGGACATTTTCTAATTATAGGTGACGTACCCATAGTATGTATTTTATATGCTTTATTTTCTACATTTCTTAGTTAGACTATGATACCTATTAAGTATAAGTAGACCGTTCTCACCCCTACTATGCCCTTTCCATGCAGATCTTGGTACAAGTGCATGGCATAGTAGCTGATTCAGGCGATAGCTGAAGCATATTCGAGGTAGCGGTTGATCTATGCTTCCAAAGTTGACCTTTCTATTTTCATGGATTGTTTTATATTTCAGAGAAAGATTATGACACTTTTAGATTGTCAATGTTTTTTAATAATCGAGATGTATTTAGTAATTCTTACACTATGATGCTAGGTTTGGGAAAGATTGATGGTATTATTGTTATTTACTTTTTGCCTTAATTAATAATATGTGGTTCGGCTTTATTCTCAAAGTCTTGCCTCAAGTTATGGTATTGATTTTTCATTTCATATTTGTTTGGGAGATAGTCTTACTTGCAAGGCTTGCTGCGACTAGTGTCATCATAACCCTTGTTTTTTGTATCATGAAAAATTGGTATCAAAGAATCCAAGTTCATCGGCCTCATCTACATATGAATATGATTTAATGTCCCGGGTTTTTGATCCTTGAAAATTTGTAAAATTTCATCCTCACTACCTTAACTATGACTTACTCTATGAGTCGTAGGGTGTCTTGATGAGTCAATGGATTGGAATCGTAACCAAATCAATAAGTGTATAGATGAATTCAGCTCTGAGTATGAGTGGATTACTATGAGTCATAAGGACTCATTACAATTCATTAGGCACAAATCTGTAACGCCCCAAAATTTCCATCCCGAGATGTCACACGGTGCTTAGGGATACACGTAGCCCGAAGCTAACCCGCGGAGCTAGACACTACCTCAAGGAACTCAATTCAACAATAGTCATGCATAATAAAGAGATATATCACATCTGATTCAAGAGAGATACTGGAGAATACTAAAATGTACAACCAAAATATATATTAAATGTTGTACATACCATCCCTCTAGTCTAACAAAGCCTCTATACATCAAAATCAAGGAGCCTTTGGGACAAAACCCAAACTGACTAAACAGTACTGAAAGCCATAACAACAAAACAATATCACAAAAATATAGACACGGTCCTAGAACCATGATTATTCACCACTGAGGAAACGTAGTGAGGCACCCGAATATCGCTAATGCAGCTGCGACTGAGTACCTGAACCTATATTACGAAAAAATATAGCCTATAGGAAAATATATGGGTCAGCACTTTGGAATGTACTGAGTATGTGGGGGTGCATGCAACAATGTAAATATCATCATTAATTTCATGAAAATATGCATATGTACAATGATGGCTCACTTGGCTTGAGTTAGATTGAAACATACTTTTCATGATCTCATAGTAAATAAATCATATGATAAAAACCTCATAAATCATCATAAACAACTCAACTCTTCAACTCAAGACTCGAAGTGACTCGATAATTCAAGAAGCTCAACTCTTATGGACATGGGAGGTTCTTAACCGACATAAACCATGTGAGCAACATGGAGTCCAATGTTTTGCCCTCCTAAGGAGAGAACCCCACATTGGCTGGAGCATCATACTTTTGCCAGGGAGTACAACCTCAATTCAGTAATCACAATCTCATACTCGGCATTTGGCCCACAAATATCAATACCAATCCTACGGTGGCACGTAGTTTCAGGGGAAATACCATATTTCCCTCTCGGTGCTAAATACTACTCCTAGACACAAGGTCAGAACGCATTACGAAATCCACCACAAACATCACAAGGGTCTATCATGAATATCAAATAAAATCTCTTTCTCATTTATCAAATCATAATCAATTTGTGGATTCCTAACTCGACTCAAATCAAATCAATCTTTCTCAATATCAAAATGTATCAATTCATTAAATCATGGCAACATCAATAACTTTGAGAAAATATCAAGACTCATGTAACAAATCAATCTTATGAATCAATATACTCAGTAATCCAATTTGTCATAAGGAAGCTTAAAGCTTGACATATCTTGAAGGCACTTGAAATATCAACTCATGAAAGAAATATGAAATTCACAATATTAAATATCAAGTCATAACTTGGGAATAGTAAAATAATCATGTATAAAAAAGCTTGAACAATTTACATTCTCATAGTCTCATGATGAAGTAATTTGGGTATAAACCAACTTTCAAAATCATATAAATCCATAATAGAAATCAAAGCTTTGGGTACAAGAATGAAAGGATTGCTCTTCTTCAAAACCCCACATACCTTCATCTTTGAAATTGGATGAATTCTAGTGCTTGAGACTCTATCCGCACTTGTAATAAATGATTCTCAAAGCCCACACTATGAGGAACATGGTTCTTGAAGATTTATGGATGATTTTTGGAAGATTAATGTTCTTGAATGAAAGCCTAGATATATTTTCTTAAGAGAATTGGAAGAGAAAATGAAGAAATTAAGGTTTGGATATGGATTCTCATATATATAGGGGCCTCCAAAAGATGGGAAAAGACCAAAATAACCTTGAAAAAAGTCCTTTAATTGCCAAAAAAAATAGCTGACAACACTTGTGTCAAGTCATCACGAAATGTCATCATAAAAGGTGGAATTTATGACTTTCTGCTTAAGGTTGACGACATTTTGTGACACGCCGTCAGACTTGTGAAAAGTCGTCACAAAATGTCGTCACAAAATGTTGGAATGTACAACTTTCAGCTTAAGGTGACGACATTTTGTGACAATCCGTCAAACTTGTGACAAGTGTCACAAAATGTCGTCACACAGTTTCCAGGCTGACATGCTGGAGTAAAATAGGCATAACTTTTTGCTCCGATACCAGATATGGGTGAATTTTGTACCGTTGGAATGATAATTCAATTATCTATCTGTTGGTGATTTATGAGCTCAAAATTTATTTGGGTAGCAAGAGATATGCTCATTTGAAGTTGACTATGCCAAAATCCTTCTCAAGAATTCAATCGGTAAGGGATGTTTTTATTCACCTAATCACTAGGACATCTTTGAGGCCTTAATACACATCACCCTTGATTAGAAAACTACCAAAGAACTATAATTTATTTCTCATGAGCTTTAGTCTTGGTGGCACTATTGATTAGAGTTCTCGGGGTATTACAATATCTCCCCCTTGTAAACATTCGTCCCCGAATGTTGCCAGATAGGCCAAGAACAAGAAAAAATATAAGGACGTATAGCTGGAACGACTCACTCAAAGGACTTACTTCACTCTATACCTTCAGCTACTATACAAAATTCATAAATTCATGATGGAAATAGACACACAGCTGAATCTTTAATAGGGCGGAATTAAGAAAGAATGGTACCTTGTGCTCACTCCAAACTCACAGAAAAGAGGTGAGGGTACTTGGCTCACATATCACCTTCGGCTTCCCAAGTAGAACGCTCAACAAATTGATTTCGCCAAAGAACTTTAACCAACGGAACTTCTTTTTTCCTTAGCCTACGGATCTGAAAATAAAAAATCTCAACCGAAAACTCCTCGAATGAAAGGCTATCCTGAATATCTAAGATTTTGGAATAATCAACCATGACAGAATCACCAATACACTTCTTAAGCATAGAAACATAGAATACCGGATGAATGCTAGACAACAACGCAGGTAACTCCACTTTATATGCTACTTTCCAACACGGCTCAGAATCCTGTATGGACCAACATATTGGGGCCTAAACTTATCCTTCTTCCCAAATCACTTCACCCATTTCATGGGTGAAACTTTTAAGTACACCAAATCATTAACATTAAACTCAAGATATTTTCTTCTAATATCCGCATACGACTTCTGATGACTTTGAGCGATCTTCAATCTTTGTCGAATTAACTTAACTTTTTCAATATCCTCGAACGTAGCATCAGGCCCAATCACAGCTACTTCTCCTACTTCAAACCAACCTATAGGCGGTCTACATCTTATCCCATACAAAGCTTTAAATGAGGCTATCTAAATACTAGTATGGAAACTATTGTTATACACAAATTCGATCAACGGCTAGTGCTCATCCCGACTACCTTTGAAATCAAGCGCATATGCCCTCAACATGTCCTCTAAAGTCTGAATAGTCCTCTCAGCCTGACCATTAGTTTGTGGATGAAAATGGAACTTAAATAAACTTGGGTACCAGACCCTTCTGAAAGGCTCTCCAATACTGTGAAGTAAACTGAGTACCCCTATCTGAGATGATAGACAAAGGAAATCCATGCAATCTGACTAACTCACGGATATACAATCTAGCATAATCCTCAGTTGTATAAGATGAATGCAATGGCAAGAAATAAGCTAATTTAGTCAACCGATCTACAACAACCCAAATTGAATCATGATGATGACGAGAAGGAGGCAAACCAATTACAAAATCCATATTCACTTATTCCCACTTCCAAGTAGGAATGCTAAACTCTTGCATTACACCACCGGGCCTTTGGTGCTATACCTTAACCTGTTGACAAGTAGAAGACTTGCCACAAATGCTGCTATGTCTTTCTTCATACCATTCCACCAATTGATTTTCTACAAATTGCAGTACGTCTTGGTAGCACTAGGATGAATAGAATATCGCGCGCCATGCACTTCGGCCATAATTCCCCACCTTAGACCATCAACATCAGGAATATATAATCTACCCTGCAATCTCAACACATCATCTCCCCCTTGGGAGGCTCTACCTTTTGGTTCTTAACTGACTCCTTCAGTCTGACCAAAGTAGGATCCCTGTCTTGCTTCTTCTTTACCTCCAAGACCAAAGAGGACTTGGAACTACTATGAACTAGCGTACTCCCTTCAGCAGAATCAAGAAGTATAAAACCCAACCTAGCCAAACGATGTACATCACAAGCCAATTCTTTCTTATCATTCTCTACATGAGCTACACTACCCATAGACAACCTGCTAAGAGCATCTGCCACAATATTGGCCTTGCCTGGGTGATACAACACACTCATATCGTATTCTTTTAGCACCTCTAACCATTTTTTTTACCTAAGATTCAACTCCCTCTGAGTAAAAACATACTGCAGGCTTTTGTGATAAGTAAACACATCAACATTAACCTCATACAAATAATGTCTCCAGATTTTCAAAGAAAAAACTACAGGTGCTAATTCAAGATCATGGGTTGACTAATTCTTCTCATGAGGCTTTAACTATCTAGAGGCATAAGCTATAACTTTACCCCTCTACATTAGCATACAACCCAAACCAACTCTAGAAGCATCATAATACACCATAAAACCATTAGTACCATCGGGTAAAGCTAACACTAGGGCTGAAGTGAGTCGAGTCTTCAAATCCTGAAAACTCTTCTCACAGGTATCTGTCTACTAGAACATAACTTTCTTTTGGATCAACCGGGTCATGGGAGATGCAATAGAAGATAAAACCTCAACAAAATGACGATTGTAACCAGCTAGACCCAAGAAACTCCTAATGTAAGATGGGGAGGTAGGTCTAGGCCAATTTTTCATAGCTTCTGTCTTTTGGGGATTGACTCTAATGCCTTCGATGGAAATAATGTGACCTAGAAAAGCAACTGACATTAGCCAAAATTCACACTTGCTAAATTTTGCTAATAATTTATGATATCTAAGAGTTCGCAAGACAATTCTAAGATGATCGACATGATCATCCTCTCTTTGGGAATACACGAGAATATGGTCTATGAATACAATGAGAAATATATCAAGATATTGCTTGAACACTCTATTCATGAGGTCCATACAGGCTGTTGGAGCATTGGTTAACCCAAAGCATATGAAAAGAAACTCAAACTGACTATAACAGGTTCAAAAGGCTGTTTTTAGAATATCACACTCTCTCACTTTAAGTTGATGATAGCCGAATCTAAGGTCTATCTTTGAGATATAAATCGGACACTGTAGCTGAACAAATAAATCATCGATTTTAGGAAGAGGGTACTTGTTCTTGATAGTTAGCTTGTTGAGTTGACGGTAGTCAATGTACATATGCAATGTACCATCTCTTACACATGAATAGAACACGTGCACCCCATGGGGAATAACTGGGTCTTATAAAGCCTTTGTCTAAGAGATCTTTGAGTTTCTTCTTTAACTCTTTAAGTTCTACAAGAGCCATACGGTATGGAGGAATGGAAATAGGTTGAGTGTCTGGAAGGAGATTAATCCTAAATTCTATTTCTCTATCAGGTGGGACCCCTGGGAGATCTTCTGTGAAAATATCAAGAAACTCATTAACAATCCTAACTAACTGAATAGTTGGAGTCTCGGAATTGAGGTCTTTAACTCGAACTAGGTGATAGATGCAGCCATTGGAAATCAACTTCCTAGCTTTGAGGTAGGATATGAAATGGCTCTTTGGATTTACAGAACTCCCAAACCACTCAAAAATGGGATCATCAGGAAAGTAAAAATTGACCACTCGGGTACGACAATCTATAGATGCATAACACGAGTGAAGCTAATCTATACCCAAAATGATGTCAAAATCAACCATATCTAGCTCAATCAAATCAGCACATATGACCCGATGAACGACAATGATAGGACACTTCTTATACACTCACTTAGCAATAATAGATTCTTCCGTCGGGGTAGAAACTAGAATAGGCTCAGGAATCCATTCAGGGTCCATCTCAAAATTTACAGCAACCAGAGGTGTCACATAAGAGAAATTCGAACCGAGGTTCATTAATACATACATATTGAAATAAAAGACATGAAGCATACCAGTGACAACATCTGGAGGTTTTTCCAGCTCCTAGTGAGGTGGTATAGCATAGAAGCAATTCTGGGGAAAATTGCCAGCAATACTAGAAGAGGTACCTTGAGGAAGAACTGGGCGGACTACGAGAGCGGGGGCACTGGTAGCTTGACTCTGGGGATGGGCATCTCGACTCCCCTGTCTAACATATGGACAATATCAAAGTCAGTGGCCCAACTTGCCATAACCAAAGCAACCCCTCTGATCAATAAAACACTTGCCAAAATGAAAACTACCACACTTGGCACATAAAGGAGGACGAGGTATGTAACTTACACTTTCCTGAGACCTAGACAGGATAGGCCTGGTCCCATGCTCCTGCCTGCTTCTAGGTACAGGAGCACTAATTGAGGAAGGCACGGGCATAAACGGACGTCTCTGGAATTGAGGGTGGTTCCCTCCATGGAATCTGGACTGACCAAATCCCTGCTACTCTAATCTATCTCTTTTATTCCCTCTTACTCTCTCCCTCTCTTTCACCTTATCAGCTTCAATCTGTTGGGCATGTATCATCAATTGAGAAACATCCATCTCTCTATTAGGCATAGCAGATTTATACTCTTTCACAATGTAACTCGACACGCTGGTCACGAATTTGCTCATGATGGTCCTGGAGTCAGCCATTATACTAGGAGCATATTTGGATAACTGATTAAATCTAAGACAATACTCCTTAACAGTCATGGAGCCTTGTCTCAAATTTATCAATTCCTCTATCTTTGCTTCCCTCATCTCAAGAGGAAAGAATTTGTCCAAGAACGCATACTGGAATAACTGCTAAGTCGTGGGAGAGGGATCCTCACCTCTACTCTTCCTCCACATCTCCACCCAATCATATGCAATATCTTTTATTCGATAGGCAGCTAATTCAACACTCTCCTCCTCAGTCACATGCATAATTTGGGTGATCTTTCTTACTTCATCCAAGTATATCTATGGATCTTCACCTACCTTTAACCTATAAAACTCAGGAGGATTCATCCACCTAAAGTCACGAACTCAAGCTATAGAAGAATTATTCTCTTGCAGCAACAAAATAGTAGCTTGGGCATTAGCTTGAGCATTAGCGGTAACTGCCTGGGCTAGCGCTTGAAAATCTGCAAAAAATTCTACATAAGACACATGATTATTCAAGGGATCAACGGATTGAGGTTTCTCATTGTTTCTACGAGCTCAATAAGAAGGAATTTTCTATTATAAAACAGCACGAGTTAATTACAGATAAAGAGACAGTTGTAGGCATGATAAATTTTAAAAAGAAAGAAACGACTTTTAATAAAAAGTCTCGTAGCCTCTTGCTCATAGATGCGGCACGCTACACACCAATGATAAAGACTCTACGTCGTGGCTTGTCAAACTCCCTAGGACCTAGGACTCCTTAAACCTTAGGATCTGATACCAAGCTTTGTAACACCCCAAAATTTCCATCCCGAGATGTCACATGTTGCTTAGGGCTACACATAGCCCGAAGCAAACCCTCAGAGCCAGACATTACCTCAAGGAACTCAATTCAACAATAGTCATGCATAATAAAGTGATATATCACATTGGGTTCAAGAGAGATACTGGAGAATACTAAACTGTACAACCAAAATATATAATGAATGTCTGTACATACCATCCCTCTAGTCTGAGAAAGCCTCTATACATCAAAATTAAGGAGCCTTTGGGACAAACCCCCAACTGACTCAGCAGTACTAAAAGCCATAACCACAAAATAATATCACAAAAATATAGACACGGTCCTCGAACCATGAGGACACCACTGAGAAAACTCACCACTGAGGAAACGTAGTGAGGCACCCGAATATCGCTAACGCGGCTGTGAATAAGTACCTGAACCTACATTACGAGAAAATATAGCCAAAAGGAAAATATATAGGTCAACACTTTGGAATGTACTGAGTATGTGGGGGTGCATAAGGAAATATCAGCTCATGGTAGAAATATAAAATTCACAATATTAAATATCAAATCATAACTTGGGAATAGTTAAATAATCATGTATAACAAAACTTGAACAATTTATATTCTCATAGTCTCATGATGAAGTAATTTGGGTATAAACCCACTTTCAAAATCTTATAATCCATAATAGAAATCAAACCTTTGGGCACAAGGACAAAAGAATTGCTTTTGTTCAAAACCCCTCATACCTTAATCTTTGAAATTGGATGAATTCAAGTGCTTTAGACTCTATCCGCATTTGTAATAAATGATTCTCAAAGCCCACACTGTGAGGAACTTGGTTCTTGAAAAAATCTTGAAGATTTATGGATGATTTTTTGAATATTAATGTTCTTGAATGAAATACTAGATATATTTTCTCATATATATAGGAGCCTCTAAAAGATGGGAAAAGACCAAAATACCCTTGGAAAAATGTCCTTTAATTGCTGAAAAAAATAGCTGATGACATTTGTGATAAGCCATCAGACTTATGACAAGTCGTCATGAAATGTCGTCACAAAAGGGTGGAATTTATGACTTTCTGCTTAAGGTTGACGATATTTTGTGACAAGCCGTCAGACTTCTGACAAGTTGTCAGTAAATATCATCACAAAATGTTGGAATTTGTGAATTTATGCTTTAGGTGATGACATTTTGTGACAAGCCGTCAGACTTGTGATAAGTCATCACAAAATGTTGTCACACAGTTTCCAAGCTGACATGCTGGAGTAAAATAGGCATAACTTTTTGCTTCGATACCGAATTTTGGTGAAATTGGTACCGTTGGAAAGATTATTCAATTATATATTTGTTGGTACATCGTAAGCTTAAAATTTCTTAGTGTAACAAGAGATATTCTCATTTGAAGTTTACTATGCCAAAATCCTTATAAAAAATTCAATCGGTAAAGGATGTTTTGATTCACCTAATCGCTAGGATATATTTGAGGCCTTAATACACATCACCCTTGATCATAAAATTACCAAGGAACTATAATTTATTCCTCATGAGCTTGAGTAATGGTGGCACTATTGGTTAGAGTTCTCAGGGTATTACAAAATCATAGGGTGTCCAGTGTACACCCCAAATGGTTTCTGGGTTGACTTTGACTGGACCCTACAAGTTGTAGGGTCCCAGTATGAGTCATCTTTGTTGAGTCGTAGGGTCAACAGATTATGAGTGCCTTGGCTACTATAATAGGTATGACTCGTGGTGATGAGTCATTATGAGTCTATACGAGTCGTATAGTGACCCGTACTCATTGATGACTAAATTTTAATTTTTATATTGAGGTCACTTTGGAAAATTCCCTTCTCACCTAAATTAAAAACCCATATTCATAAAACACTTAAGGGTGGGTTATTTCTCATTCATAACGTACTCAAACACTTCTAAAGATCTCTCAACTCTCTCAAGCATACTTAGTGTTTCTAAGAAGTAGGTCATCCAAGGCTCAAGAGTGGAATTCTCTCAATAAACTTCTATATTTCATGCATGTTCCTCTTCGCTAAATGCTAATTTATTAAAAACATATATTTTAAAGTGTTGTTCATACGGTATTGATATTGATTTGATAAACATGGGTTGAGGGATTTGAATAACTAATATTTATATGATATTTCATGTTTGTCCCTACATGGTGTGTGTTTTAATGGTGGCTTTAAAATCAAATTGATGCAAGGGAATGGTGAATAAATTAAGGGATTGTGATTTCCCCGAACATGTGACTTTTGAAGTGGTTATGACCTGACCCCAACCCCTTATTGTGGAATTGGTTTTGAATATGAAAAGTATGCACATTGAATATATTTTGTACTATTGCTAAATAAGAAAAGATTAATGAAGAATAATAATTTTGAGTTGAACCTTATGAGTTGTGTAATTCCCTAAGCTAATGTTTAATTGATTCAAAATTGGGTTGTTAATTCCCCTAAATAATGGCAATTGGTTTGACATTTTGATGTTACCTTACAAATGTAGTTAGTATGACGATACCAACAATGTATGCCTTAATGTGTAATATAGTTTAATTGATGGGAATTCGTGATAAATATTGTAATTGAACTTTAATGAGGGTTGTGTAATTGAGTCATGAAAGTGGAGGTCCTGAAGGAAAAATACTGAAAACCACATTTGCCGATGCGGGGTTCTATATGATCAGGTGGTTCAAATCCCCCTTATTTTCATCATATTATTGGGAGGTTTGAGTCCCTCATATTATACTACATGATTTGTTTATTGTGTCACCTTGATATGTTGGAAGATTCGAGTCTCCTATAGTATATATGTATACCCTCTAGTTTGTGTGGCCACACACACCAGGACCTTACAAACTGGGTAATAGCTGCCCAATATAGCCCATAGGTACCTTCTTATATTATGACGGTTGAGCTACATAACCCAGGTTAAGGTTCTTAAATATCATGGTAAGCCTTGTTCCCTATCCCGACATGAGATATATATATCTATATGCATTGGCTTTGAAAGATTTTGAACTAATTAATTGTGACATAATGTTATCCTTATCCCTGAGTTATATGCTAGTGTTCACCCTATTAACCATATCTTGATGCTATATCCCCACATGATACAGGCACTAGAGATACCTCAACTTTTTTAAGCAGAGTTAGGTAGATCAAGTTAGTTCGACAGTTCATTGTGTTGAAGTGATGAGCTTTTATTCTTCGAAAGACTTAGACATTTCATATGTTATTATCATAGACTAGATATAAATAGTTTTCATTATCATTAACATTGTCATTTTCATTATTGTCTGACAGTATCAGGGACATATCCCGATCGAGACTATTTTTGATTCTTTTTTTAAGGATTTATCGGTTTATTATTGACATGGGTGATGTTGGTTAGTTGTTTTGGCTTGTTATTGGTTATCATTCATAGATTTATATTTAATTCTTGAAATATTATCATATACTATTTTGTTATATGTTCGAAATTCATACAACCTTAGAGTTTTTGTGTTCGCTTGGTTAGGTGAAGGTGGTAGTCTCCAATCCATGTGGGAATTGAGATGCCCATCACAAATAGACACTGGTTTGGGTCATGAAAATGATGGTATTAGACCTTAGGTTTTGTGTCATTAGGTTTCCAATAAAGCTATGTTAAGTAGATTCTCTTTAATGGTTGTGTTGCATGCCGCACTTATAAGGAAGAGGCTATGAGGCCTTTAGGAATTTTTCTAATTCTTATTGTTCTATTTCAGGTTATAGAGTCTAAGGTCTTTAACCTCCTCTAATTCCCATATGTTCACTTTTCATATCATGCCTCCCAGAATATCTAATGCTCATGGAAACTCTTTTGTCTCATCGGAGGACAATGCAGATGGAGCTCGTCCTACTCTAGGAGATCAGAACTAGTCTTGGGTAGCTACTTCTGATTGTCTTGATGGAGCTTTATCAGTTACCTCTATCCCTTCTCAAGTATCTCATGCTGATGTGTCTAATACTAAATTTTACCAGTTGATTAATTTGCTTACCCAATTAGTGGCATCTCAAACTACGTGGGTTTCTGTTTCTCTATCATCCAAGGCCACTAGAATTGGACAATTTATGAGGTTGAGTCCTCTAATCATCAGTGTCTCTAAGGTTTAGGAAGATCCTTAAAGTTTCATTAATGAGATAGAAAAGATCTTTTGGGTGATGCATGCAACTAATATGGAGGGTGTAGAGTTTGCTGCTTATCAGTTGAAAGATGTAGCATACCAATGGTATAAAGAGTGGGAACAACATAGGGGAGATGATTCCGAGTTCCCTTTGTGGGATGACTTCTCCAGTGCTTTTCTTGATCGTTTCTTTCCTCGAGAGTCAGGAGGTAAAAGCTAAGGAGTTCGTGAATCAAAAGTAAGGTAGGATGATAGTAAAGGAGTATGCCTTGAAGTTTCATCATCTGTCGCAATATGCTCTAGGATTGGTATCTATCATGAGGGCTAGAATGAAGAGTCTTGCCATTGGGTTAAACCATGAGTTGATATTGGAGAGCAAGGATGCCTTGTTGAACAATGATATGGATATCTCTAGACTTGTGGTGTATATTCAACTAGTGGAAAAGGAAAAGAAGAAGTAAGAGGATATTAGTGAAAGTAAGAATAAGATGTTTTGATATCTTAATCAGGGTGGAGGTCAGCAACAGAGTGATAGGAACTGTAGAAAATGGTCTAAGAAAAAGAAGGGTGATTCTTATTCCTGCTCTACGGCCAGTGCTCCTTATCCAAAGCCATCAGGTGATTTTCATTCTTAATATAATAGTGGGTATAGAGCACTAGGAGCCTAACATCATGCTAGTGGGACTCATTAACTCCATCATATCCTCTTTGTAGATTATGTGGTCAGGTGCACCATGGTGTTTATGAAGAAAGGAGGAACAAATATTTTAAATGTGGTCAGATTGATCATATTTAGAGGGATTGTCCATCTAGGTCTTCTTCTGGGGAAAATAAGATTCCTGTTGTTACTTCATCAGCTACTACGCCAAAGGGTGCTACTTCTGTTTTTGGCCTCAACACTGATCGGAACTCTTGGTATGCTTTTTCCACCTGCCAGGATTCTGAGGCATCCCCTAATGTTGTTACTGATATGCTCAAACTCTTCTCTTGTGATGTATATTCTTTGTTTGATAGGTGGTCTACCATCTCTTACCTGACCCCTTATGCGACTATCTATTTTGGTTTTGATCTTGAATGTATTTTAGACCCTTTTTCTGTGTCTACCCCTGTACGTGACTCTAATATGTGTAGAAGTTTTTATAGGGGTTATGTGATCGTTCCATGGTAGGGAGACCTTAGTAGACTTGATAGAAATGGACATGTTAGATTTTGATGTGATTTTGGAGATGGATTGGTTGCATTTGTACTATGTGTCTCTTGGTTTTTGGACTCGAAGGGTCAGTTTCCATTTCAATAATAAGTCGGTGATTGAATGGGATGGTAGCACCCTAGTACCTAAGGGAAGGGTCGGAAATTGGTTTCTATAGGGTTCCTCTATCACTTAGTGTATGTTAAGGATTCTAGATCAGAAGGTCCTTTTCTGAAGGCTGTCCCTGTGGTTTGTGAATATCTCGAGGTGTTTCCTGATGATCTTCCTGGTATTCCTCCCTATAGGGAAATTGATTTTAGGATTGATCTTCTTTCGGACACTCATCCTACTTCTATTCCATCTTACAAAATGTCTATGGTTGAGTTGAAAGAACTCAAGAAGCTATTAAAAGATCTTCTAGATAGGGGTTTTATCTTCCCTAGTGTGTCTTCATGGGGCGTTCCATTTCTACTCATACATAAGAAGGATGGCTCCCTTCGTATTTGTATTAATTATGAAAAGACCTGAACAAGGGCCTTGACTTAATGGGCATCCCAAGTCTAACAAGGACCTGGAACCACCCCCGATACCCAACCCAACCTCTGAACACATATCCTGAGTCGGATGAATTCCGAACATATAACAAGATAGAGTTATGTATCATTTAAGAGTATGGGATAGGCCCATGACCATGACCATCCTAAATGAGTCAAACCACCCAATACCATACCAACAACCATAACGTTAACCAATCCATAACCATTATATAACATAATAAGATAGAACAATCACAAATCAAATACAGTCAACTGGTAGCAGCCATAATACCAATACTAATGCCAAGGCTGACACCAATGCTTACACTGCCAGTACCAACCCATAGTAGTCTCACAAAGCCTCTATACAAAAGTAAAACAATATTTGATCAGGACATGCAACCGACCATAGACAAAACCAAAGTCTAACAAAGTTGATAACAAGACCATTACATGAAATGGAGCCTTTCGGAGTATGGAAGCTCACCAATTCAATCCAATTCAAAGTTGTTCCAGAATTTGATAACTAAGCAGGAGTAGTATGGTCGGTTCCTACATCGCCTGGGGATACAGTACCCAAAGATAGGTTAATGGGTGAATGCTAGTATGCATTCAAGATAAGGATAAAATAATGCCAACATCTTAAATCAAGTAAATAACTATATGCATTCATATCAATACATATATATAGAATCAATTCCGGGAAAGGGAATTACGTTTAGCGTACATTTAAAACTTTTTACCTAGGTTTGTATAGCTTAACCGTCCTAGAACCACCCACGGCTATATGGGTCCAGTGTTACCCCATGAACAAGCGCCAATGCATGTAGCTGCATGAAATAGAGATATCACAGGTGTAGGGAATTCCCGTGTACCCGTCACCCTCCATGATACATATATACAAGTATAACTTAGGGGATTCCCGTGTACCCCACAAGTAGATGATCTCCATGACAAATCCTCATGTCGGCAAACATGAGTTTTCGGTGTCTGTCCATTGGACTCACACCTTCTCGGTTAGCAGTCACAACACACCATTATTTCCCAATTAAAACCATTAGTACACAACCAAACCACAAATTTGATATATTATTAACTAAGGCTATAAGAAGTAGTATCGTCATACCGACTACAGCTTGCAAGAAATGTCCTTAGCCAATCACCTAGGGGATTCCCATGTACCCCGTAGGTTCCATTACTAGATTCACTTAGGTGATTCCTATGTACCTCATAAGGTTTTTAATCAAAGACATGGTCACAAAGGCCTTATAATTTATCCATTAAAACCATTTAACCAATTTAGGTTCCATTATCATATTAAACTATGCAAAGTTTTCAATGAAAATCCAATGATGTAATAAAAGCCTTCTCATAGGAATTTTAGCAAACATATTGAGAGAATATAGTTTCCAAAACTAAAACCAAGTACCAGTTCACCATTCCCATGCAACCACATGTCTAAACCACCATTATAATATGAAAACCATAAGTAAAAACATGGGAAAATATAAATCAACCATTAATAATCAAAACCCACAACATATAATTCAAAAACCCAAACCATATAACAATTATACCATCAAAATTATTCATAAAACATGCCCTTAGTTGAAATAACAACGAGAAAGGAGTAACATTCCATAGATTACGAAGAAGACGGAGATAAATCACCACTTTAGAGCCTTAATTGATCACCTTGAAGGAAACCCTAGACTTTGCTTAACCCAAGAGCTTGAGAGAGTTTCTAAGTGCTTAAGAATAGAAAAATAGGTCAAATAATATCACAATAGTGTTTTAGGTCATGGGGACTTAAGGGATTCAGAGGGGAAATGTCCAAATTACCCCTAACTTAAACTGTATCAAACTCCCGCAGAAGGGTACGACCAACCCCTAAATCATACCCTAGGGTATGAGTAGTACCCTTATATCATACCCTAGGTCTCCTCTTTGACCTTAACAATGTCAAACATACGACTACCAAGGCCAATTCATACACAACCATATGACTAGTACTCTAAATCCGTACCTTAGGACGAATAGACTCCTCTAGGTTAGACATAGGGTAACATATGTTTGGATCATACTACTAGTACCCTAACATACGATAGTATGCTCTGTTTGTACCTTGGATAGAAACCAACCAACCTAAACTAGTTAATATAAGAATAATACCCACCAAAACGTACCCTATAATATGACTAGTACCCCTAGTCATATGATGTCCAGAAGCCCAACACTTAGGAAATTTCTAGGGATCAAAACCAAGGGTGTTTCAACCCCCCCCCCCCCGGATCATTAATCCCCAAATGATAGAATAAGGCATTACAAGCATGATTTACACTCTAACACCTCAATTCTAATCTCTAACTATGTTAAAAAAAGAGATACAGAGAAATCAATCTTTCCTTTAACAAAGTTTGAAAACAAAAGTATAATGAAGAACACATACTATCTGCACGAATTCTGAGAGTAAAAAATAGGAACAGATACTTAGACTTCATGTCCTCTTCCTTTTCCCATGTAGCTTCTTCAACCTTATGGTTCCTCTATAGAACCTTAATCGAAGCTACATACTAGGTTAGCAACTAATGAACATGATGATCCAAGATCTTAACCGAGACCTCCTCATAGGACAAAATATTTGAGATACCAATATATCTAACAAGCATGACTTGAGACGAAACACCCATACACTTCCTTAACATAAAAACATAAAACATTGGATGAATAGAGTTCAAACTAGAAGGCAACTCTAACTTATATTCAACCTTACCAACCCTTCGCAAAACCAAGGACCCATATACTGAGAGTAAGCTTTCTCTTTTTACTAAAATGCATCACTCTCTTCACGGGAGACAGCTTTAAGAATACTCTATCCCCAAACTCAAACTCTGACACTCTTTACCCTACATCCGCATAGGACTTCTTACAACTTTAGGAATCCTTAAGTCTATCCCAAATCACCTTCACATTTTTCATAGCTTGGTGAACCAAATTTAGGCAATCATCTCTGTCTCACCAACCTTAAACCACCTAATAGGAGCCTACATCTCCTACTATACATAGCCTGAAAGGGAGCCATCCTAATGCTAGAGTGATAGCTATTATTGTAAGAAAACTCTATAAGAGGTAAACCTTAAACCCAGTTGCCACCATAGTCAATCACACGCGCACAAAACATGTCATCTAATATCTGAATAGTTCTTTCTACCTGCCGATCCAGTGCAGATGGAAAGCAGTACTCAAACTTACCTTTATCCCTAACCTATTAAAAAATGACCATAAATGTGAGATGTAATCAATGCACCATGATCAGAGATGATAGATACAGGCAATACATGCAGCTTTACAATATCATAAGTATCGCTTCAAAAAGTTAGTCCTTATTGGCTAAAATGAGTCAACTTTTTCATCCTATCCATGATGACCCAAATCAAATAAAACTAATTTTGAAATCGAGGAAGATCGGTACCAAAATCCATGTTGATCACTTCCTATTTTAATTTAAGAAATTCAACTTCTTCATACAATTATTCAAGACTCATGTGCTCAACATTCACTTATTGACACACCATGTATTTAGCCCTAAAATATGCCACATCCCTCTTCATACCATTCCACCAATACATCTCTTTAAGGTTATTATATATCTTCATCAAACAGGGAAGAACAACATAGCATAATTCATGCGCCTCAGCCAAGATCCTTTCTCACAAATAATCGACGTCAGGAACATATAACCTTCTTTGGTGCCGTAAGGTACTATCACCACTAATCTCAAAGACCATCACAACTATATTAACTTTACTTGGATGGTAGTGAAGACTCATATTATAGTCCTTAAAATCTTAAATCATCTCCTTTTTTTGAGGTAAAGGTCTTTCTAAGTGAACATATGCTGCAAGCTTTTATAATCAGAAAAGATATCCACATGCACCCCATATAAATAGTGGTACCAGATTTTTAGTGCAAACACCACATCTAATAATTCCAAATCATGAGTAGGATAATTCCTCCTATGCACCTTCAACTACCTAGAAGCATAGGATATCACCTTACCATGTTGTATCTTAACATAACCAAGTCCTACATGGGACACATCACAATAAACCACAAACCTATCAGGGCCTTCATGCAAAGTCAAAATCGATGCCAAAGTTAGCTTATCCTTCAACTTCTTAAACCTATGCACACACGTATCTGACCACAAGAACTTAACCTTTTCTTGAGTCAATTTAGTCAACGGGGAAGCTATGGAAGAAAAGCTCTCAACAAACCTCCTGTAGTAGCCAGCTAAACCTAAGAAATTCCAAATATTAGTATGAGTCGTTGTTCTAGGCCACTTCTTAACAACTACAACATTTTGTGAATCTACCATGATCCCCTCACTAGAAATAATATAACCCATAAAAGTGAATACATTCAACCAAAAAATACATTTAGAGAATCAAGCATACAACTACTACTCCTTTAAGGTTTAGAACACAACTCAGAGGTCTTGGCAAGATCTACCTCACTCTTAGAGTAAACTAGAATGTCATCTATGAAGACAATGATAAGCAGATCTAAAAACTGCTGGAAGACCCTATTTATAAAATCCATGAAAGCCACCAAGGCATTGGTCAAACCAAACGACATCACCAAGAACTCAAAGTACCTCTATCGAGTATAGAAAGTAGTCTTAGGGATATCCACCTTCCTAATTATAAGATGATAATACCCAGACCGAAGATCAATATTAGAAAAGAATTTGGCACCCTGCAACTAATCAAACAAGTCATCTATCCTTGGAAGAGGATTCTTGTTCTTTAATACGCCATGGAAACACGACACTTTTGATGCTTAAAACCTTGAATTTATGCATAGAATTAGGTTGTTTTAGTAGATATGATGAACTTTGGTGTTTATTAAAGGTGAAATAGGTCTACCGTAGCATTCAGATGAGAATGGAAGAAAAATACCTGGAAAGACAAAGTTTTATCAAGATACGAGTTACCTCATGGGTCATCAACACACCATAAGACCCATAGGATTACTCATAAGCACAACAAAACCCAAAATCAAATTGATAATTCGAGAATGGAGAAAATATGATAGAAGCATCTGAGTCATAAGTTGAAGGTACGAGTTGTGATAAGGACTCAAAAGCATAATAGAATCTATAACTATTATCGAAAGTTAAAGTCTCAGATGTATATGAGACAAAAGATTGAGTACGACTTATATAGGAAAACCATAAGAAGACCAATATTTAATACTTAGAAAGACAAAAGTCCTAGGTGTATTCGAGTGAAGGCCACGAGTCGTATAGCCAAGGTATGACTCATGAGCAGAATTCATAAGAAGAATAGAAAGTTAAAGCCTTGGGAAATCAGACACCAGAATGGATATGAGAGGCATGGTACGACTTGTATATTAAATATATGAGTGGATGAGTGAGTCATACCATGTGCCTACAAAACTACCTTTCCCATTTTTATTAGGATTTTTTAGTATTTTTGAGATTCTATAAATACCCTAGGGTTTATCTTTAATTAGGTTACATTCTTAAACATCTTTTTATGTTCTAATATACTCTATTACATACTTTTGCTTTGTTCATGAGATTTTGGGTTTTTATTTGATAGTAGATTTTGAATCTTATTCTTCTTATTATTGTGCAATTAATTACATGTATTCTATATTGATAATCATGGTTTCTAACATGAATATGAGCAGCTAATATCTCTGACTAGGGTTGTGGTAACCTTTGAAGATTAGCTACATAAATGAAGTGGTAGATTTATCTATTCTAGGGTTTATGCATGTATCTTAATCTACTCCACAATAATAGACCGCAAAGCTACTTTAAAAGCTTGGGGATAGCCTTCATTTGTATATGTCCTCACAAGGTAGTTTGTGATTGGAAAAGAAGATTAAGACAATAATTTGAGATTCACTTCCATGTTTCCATTCTATTATTTCAGGTAATCAATTGAGATTCAAAAGGTGAAAGTGAACTGAAGTCAAAATAAGGAGCAATATGGATACTCCCTGAGACTTACAAGGTAGAGGGTGAGATTTATCAACACATTCACAAGACAATTGATAATACATATCTTGTTGACTTTACATATAGAAGAGTAAAGTAGGGGGAACACAAGCCAAGTGTTCATCTTCTATTGTTTATAGCTTAAAAGTATTTTAGATTCGGTTATTACTAACTGATTACTTTAAAATTTCTGCATTTACTTTTCTGCACTACTCGTGGATTACATCAAGTTAAGAAACTATTCATCATATTCCTTGTGGGTTTGACCCCAATCTATTTGGGTTACTATATTTGGCATTGACCACAACATACTTCTTTTGGAGGTTAGTTTTGGGTGACATCAAATTTTAGCACCATTGATGGGAAAGACGGTTTGAGTAGTTATTTGAATTGCTAAAGTTCGCAGACTTTGTTTTCTATTTTTTTGATTTGGTATACATCGGTGTATGTCAAACACTAGGACAAGAAGTAATCCCTTACACCCTTATGCTCAAGAACCAGAGAGAATTCTTCAAACACCTAGAAGAATGTTAGTACAATTTCATGATGAGGTTCAAGACCCTCTTCTTTGCTTTTTGATCCAAAGGCACCACTCTCACATAGACCATTTGATCCACATAATGTGGCAGATTTATAGAAGTAACAACTAATAACTGTTTCTAAGAAAAAAAGAAGATCAACCGAAGAGGCTCAATTAGCTGAAGAGGATAGGTTAACTTGGCAAGGAGGACTATCTAGGCCTAGATAGAGAGCTAAGCAATGAGACAGAGTTCAGAGAAGAAGAGCTCCATTGATTCCTACATATCAACACATAAACCCATACAATGATGAATAGGATATGGGTTATACTGAACCTAGTAAGACAAGAGCCATCATTCCTGCTGCTTTACCCTCTAATGTGAAGTTTAATATTACAAGCACCATGATCTAATTGTTGTACTTAAAGAATTGATTTTTGGAATCAGCGATTCGAACACGCATCTTACTAATTTTATCGATATCTGCACATTGTATACTATTTCATGGATGGACCAAGAAGCTTCGAGATTGAGGTTGTTCCCATTTTTATTGATAGGTGAATCATCACTATGGTTACAAAAACTTCCAAGAGGCTCAATCACTACCTAGTATGATCTACGTAAATAGGTTTTGAATAGAATTTTTCCTTCTACAAGGATGCTACAGCTGAAAGATGAGATTTATGACTTCAAAAAGTACCTGTAGAATCCTTGCATGAAGCATGGCTTAGATTAAAGAAGAAGCTGAGCATGGTACCTAATCATCAAATTAAAGGGTAAAAATTGTTGGAAAACTTTTATAAATCATTGAATGTTAGTTCGAGAACAATGGCATATGATTTTGGGAGGTGAATTCATGTATCTTTGGTGGGATGCTACGTAGGATATATTGCATGATATTTCAGTGACTAATAGAGGTTGGCATACTAGAGATGTAGAACGTAGTGTATGTAATTATGCTATTAGAGTAGCCAGTAATTATGGAGTTGGTTAAGATTTGGTAGCACAAGAGGTTGCAAAGCTTCATACTGATATTGGGTTGCTTACGAAATGATTCACAATAATGAGTGCTGAGAAAGTGAATGCAGTTGCGGCACAGTGGTATACTTCCAAAACTTTATAGATTAAATCTAAAGAGGAAGCAAAGTATCTTGATCATAGTTTGATGGATTTCTGAGCCCAAGGGAAAGGGAATCAATAATGATAGGTATAGAGACAGAAGTGAAGAGTAATGGTTATTAGCAGCGAAAAGATAACTACAAGGGAAAGAGTGACAAGTATGTTCCACAAGGTAATCATAATTTAGAATCAAGAATAGAGGCATTGTTGTCAAAATTATTTAAGAGGTGAGAAATTCAAGAGATATACCTTAAGGATCTTAAAGCAGACCTGTCAAGGCTAAACCAAAAAGTTGAGTTACATGTTACAACAATCAAGTAGTTGGTGCAATAATTTTGTCAGATATTAGCCACAGTAATCAAAATAGCCTAGCACTCTCCCATGTAACACGTTGGCTAATCCAAAGAATGATGATCACTACAATGCCATTAAAACCCAAAGTGGTAAATACACCATAAAACCAGTTGTATCAATTACAGATGAGAAAATAAATGATGAAGATCCTGTTGGCATAGATAGTAGTATCAAGCAAGATAAAAGAGAAGAGAAGGTAGAGGAGCCTATTTTGAATCCTATCTCAAGACCTCATCCTTCTTTTACTAAAATGATAAAAAAGAAATAAGAAGGTAAGTATAAGAAGTTTTTGTCAATGCTAAAAGAGCAATAAGTTAATATCCCACTTATAGAGGCGTTAAAGAAAATAGTAGGATATGCAAAATTTATGAAAAGTATAATCACCAAGAAGAGATCAGTCAGTTATGAGCCAGTTGAAAACATTCATCATTACAGTGCAGTAGCTAATAGATCATTGGTGGAGAAGCAGGAGGATCCTAGTGTTTTCACTATACCTTGCACTATTGGATCCTCCAACCTCGCTCGTGAATTATGTGGTTTGGGTGCTAGCATCAACCTCATGCAATTTACAGTATTTAAATAGTTAGTGTTGGGAGATCTTAAACCAACTACCATAAGATTAGTAATGACAGACCAGACTGAAAAATATAGTTGGTATCTTATATGATGTATTGGTAAAGGTGCCTTATTTCATCTTTCCTGTGAATTTTGTGACATTAAAATGCAATGTGGACTTCTAATTCCCAATTATTTTGGGAAGACAATTCCTAGCTATGGGAAGGACATTGATTTATTTAGAGCTAGGACATCCAATATTGAGACTCAATGATGAACAAGTGATATTCAATATATGTAAATCCATGAAGTATCCTAATGAGTTAATGGTGGTATCCATGATTGATGTTTATGATGGTGAAATGAATTCATTTTATGATGTTTATTTAGTTACCCTTTGGGATAATTGTGTTGATACTGCTGTTCATATTGAAGAGAGGTTGGGTGTTGAAGCTCTTGTAGCCGTGCTCATTAACTTTTATAGTGATGGCATTAATGAGTATGATGAGATGGTGTGTGCACTTTATAGGAGTGGTTCGTATACTTATGCACCAAAGAAGCTTGATTTGTACCTGCTCGCCTATCCATTAAAGAGCCATCCGTCTTTGAGTTAAAGGCCCTCTTTCTTATTTGCGATAAGCATTTTTGGGAGCTAACAACACTTTTTCAGTAATTATTGCAGCCAATTTGATTAACTCGGAAGTGGAAGCATTGTTATAAATATTACAGAGATTCAAGAGGGCTATTAGTTTGTCCATTACAGATATTATGGGTATTCTGCCTGGTTTGCATACTTATAAAATTAAACTTTAGCTAGATTGTATTCCAATTATAGTGCATCAGTGCAGAAGTTGGTAAAGAAAGAGATAATCAAGTGGTTGGATGTTGGTGCAGTATATGCCATTACAAATAATAAGTGGGTTTGTCCGGTACAATATGTTCCAAAGAAAGGTGGTATAATTGTTGTGCCTAATTAGAAAAATGAGCAAGTTCTAATAAGGATAGTTATAGGATAGAGAGTATGTATGGATTACAAAATATTAAATGCATGGACTGAGAAGGACCATTTTATCATGCCCTTCATGGACCAAATGTAATACAGGTTAGCCGGCTGAGGATGGTACTATTTTCTTGATGGCTTTTCAGGTTAAAACCAAGTTACTATTGCACCCAAAGACCAGGAGAAGACAACTTTCATTTATCCTTATGGGACCTTAGCATTCATTCTAGTGCCTTAAGCCTATGTAATGCTCCAGCTATATTTTAGAGATGTATGATGTCAATCTTCTTTGACATGGTAGAAGACACCATTGAAGTTCTTATGGAGGATTTTTCATTCGTTGGTGATTATTTTAATGACTTCTTTGTTCATTTGGCGAATGATCTTAGACGGTGTGAAGAATGCGACTTGCTACTTAATTGGGAAAAGTACCCTTTTATGGTTAAAGAAGGTATAGTACTTGGAAACAAAATTTCAGAAAGGGGTATTGAGGTAGATAGAGCAAAGATTGAAGTGATTGATAAATTACCTCCTCCAATTTCTATGAAGGGAATTCATAGCTTTTTGGGTTATGTTGGGTTTTAAAGGTGGTTCATCAAGGATTTCTCTAAGATTTCCAACCCTCTTTGTAGGATTCTTGAGAAATAGGTGAAATTTGAGTTTACTAAATCATTCTTGAAGGCTTTTGAGTGTCTAAAAAAAAAGTTAATGAATGCTCCTATCGTTGTATCTCCAGAATAGTCCTTGTCATTTGAGAATATGTGTAACGCGAGTGATTTGGCCTTATAGGCTGTACTAGGTCAACAAAAAGAAAAGATCCTTCAACCCATCTACTATGCTAGCAAGGCATTAAATCTTGCTAAGAAAAACTACACCATGATAAAACAAGAGTTGTTGGCAGTGGTTTTTGTCTTTGAGAAGTTTAGGACTTATTTGATTGGGACAAACATGATTGTGCACACTGATCATGCAACATTACGATACTTAATGGTAAAAAATAATGCCTAGCCTAGAATGATTAGGTGGATGCTATTGCTGCCAAAATTTATTTCGAGGTCAAGGACAAAAAAGGCACTGAGAATTAAGTTTTGGATCATTTGTATAGACTTGAGGAATAGCTATGAAGAATATTGATGATGGGCTTGAGATTGATGACAATTTTCCAGGTAAGAATATATTACCATCTTCCAAAGATCTAAATCCATGGTTTACAAACTATGCATATTATCTAGAAAATAATCTAATCCCAAAAGATCTTTCCTTTTAACAAAGAAAGAAGTTTATGCAAGAGGTAAGGAAATTTTTCTATGATGAGCCTTATTTATTTAGAACTTATGCGGATGGGATTATTCGTAGATGCATACCTGTAGGGGAGACGATGAGTATACTTAAGGCTTGTCATTCTTTGCAAGTTAGGGGTCATCATGGAGGAACCCGCAAAGCCCACAAAATCTTGCAATGTACATATTATTAGCCTACAATTTACAAAGATGCACATGATTTTTCTTCTTCTTATGATCAATGTCAACCACAAGATATCATCTCTCGATGCCATGAACTTTCTATGACTTCTATCTTAGAATTGGAATTGTTTGATGTATGGGGTATAGACTTCATGGGTCCTTTTGTGAGTTCGTTTAGAATAAAGTATATACTTGTTGTTGTGGATTATGTTTCTAAATGGGTGAAAGTAATATCACTTCCCAAAAATGAAGCACACAGCATCACTGTATTCATAAAAACATATATTTTCTCGATTTGGAACCCCATGTGCTATCATTAGTGATAGTTGGTCACATTTTTGTAATCTTCTATTCAAATATCTTCTTTAGAATTATGGAGAAAAACACAAGTTGGAAACATAGTATCATCCATAGACTGGTGGAAAAGTTGAGGTGTCCAATAGATAAATTTAGGCCATCTTGGAAAAGACAGTGAATAGCAATAGGACTGATTGGTCACAAAAATTAGATGATGCATTATGGGCTTACTAAACAGCGTCTAAGATTCCAATTGGTGCTTCACCTTATCATCTAAGGTATGGAAAGTCTTGTCACTTGCCTATTGAGCTTAAATATAAAGCATTGTGGTCTTTGAAGAAGCTAAATTTTAAGTGGCAATATGCATCCAAGTCACGGATAAGATGATAAGATGAAGTTACATCATGATTGTAAAATCGAGAAAAGAATCTTTAAAAAAGGTGGCCAGGTATTGCTCTATAATTAAAGGCTTCGATTATTTCCAAATAAGTTAAAACCTAGGTGGTATGGCCCCTTTACTGTGCTAAGAGAGTTTCTATATGATGCTTTTGAATTGAAACAGTATGGTTTAGCCTCATTCAAGGTGAATGGGTAAAGAGTCAAGAACTATATGGGTAACACTAAGGAAATTAATGTGATTTTTGATATGGGCATGGGTGAAGGCTAAGTAACCAAGGTAATTGTGTTGTGCCGTGATGTTAAACCAAGTGCTACATGGGAGAAAACCCATAAGGCTAGTTGGTGAAATTTGAGTATCCCACTTACCCATGTCATGCCGCGACATTAAATCAAGTGTTTCGTGGGAGGAAATGCATGTTTTTGTACTTATTTATTTATATGGTAATATGGTTGTTCAGTGTGCAGTACAAAATACTGCAGAAAAGATCCAGAAAATTTTAAGTAAATAGGTCATACGTACACTTCACGAGTCATATCTATATGGTATGACTGGTGAGTAGGAGTCGTAAGGACCTGGATGAAAATTTAAAATCATGTAAAAGTTTCTAGAATGGATATGATTCTCAGAATAAGTCGTACCCTTAAGGTACAACTCGTCACATTGAGTTATATACACTCCAGAACCCAGGTAAGGTTCCAGGTCTATATGAGTTAAAGAAAAAAAACTCGTAAACTCGAGTACAAGTCATACACATGACTCATACCCAAGCCTACCAGGTCGGTTTCATTGGCCAACCCGGCCTAGCACTTGATTTAAAAAGAATTGGGCACCCAAAAATGGGCACCCGATACCCAAAATTAAACCCACCTCCATTGTTGATGAATTTTTGAGCTTCCAACTCACAAAATCACTTGAATACAATTCAAATCACATACAAACCTGCTTGAATTTCTTTACAAGGAACCATCTAAGCATGAATTTGGGGGAAGAAAAGTTAAAATCTAGAAAACTATGAATTCATCCACGTAAGTAAGTTTTCAAATTCAACATCATTATATTTTAAGTTAAAATCATAAATGTGAGTTAGTGTAAACTTGCTTAGAGTCAAATTTACTTCATTGTTGCTTTTTCTAACCCTAGTTCATAGGTTTATGTTGAAAAATAAAGTAGGGAAACAATTTGATATTTTTATGTTACTATTGTGTCTATTTTAGACTGATATGAGGTAAAAATGCTCAACAATAGATGGTAGTTTAGGAATTTTGGTTGTGAGTCAACTTTGAAAGTTGAGCTTCTATGTTACAATAGATACGAGACTTCTTACGACTCGTATCCATAGGTAATGAGGTCATAACAAGACTCGTATGCACTGACAACATAGAAGTATAACTATGTTTGAATTTTGGTATGGGTACAACTTGCCTAAACAAGTTATACCCAACCTATACGAATCGTACACTAAAGTCGTATAGACCTAGGAGAAAATTAAATGTTATAGATTGTTTCTGATCTTCTTATGATTGTTGGTAACCATCGAACGTTGTTAGTATGACTGGTTAGGAGGACCTACAAGATAACCAATGAATAATTATTTACCATGTTTAGCATACAACTCGGTCATACAAGTCGTACCCAGTTGATACGACCTGTACCTCTACTCTTAACCTTGACAGAACATGCACACTGAACTTTAGCTTCTTCTTGTTGCTTTCTTTTTTTTATTACTTACTAATGAATGTGTACTTTTAAGTACAATGCCTCTAAAAATGCATATTTTTCCAAACAAGTTCCTAAAAAGGAAACAAAAAGGAACAATATTCTAATTTTGAGACTACCTAGTTATCCAGTAATACCGATGACTTATACGACTGCCCAAACAAGGGCAAGGTTGACCCAAAGGCAAAAAATTCCATAAAAGGGAAAAAGGTAGCAATTCTGAAGGAAACATCTCTATGGGGTTCAAGGTGAAAGAACCTGGCGACCTCCCCTCCTAATTTACCTCCACCTTCAGATGCCAAAGATGATGCTAAATCTAGTTTTGAAGAAGCAAGTTTCGAATATGCTAACGATTAAGAGGTCAATGCTATACCAATCTATAAATCAGACCTTCTCCTAACACTTACCGCTATACTAGTTCCCATCGTTGAATAATAAGGGTACCCTGGTATGCAAAAGAAATTTAATAATGGGTTGAGCAGACTTCATAATGGAAAGATCAAATGGGTATTATATCTGAAGAAGAGGGTGACTACTACTAGGATGATAGAGATACCCAGGTTTGAGTCATACGTCAATCAATATGGATTTGAGTGGATGGCGAGAGCACATGGGAAGTACATTGATGTTCTAGTAAGAGAATTTTATATCGCATACCTGGGCAAGTTAAAGAGACAGTATCCACAGGGTCAACTGTGGAAAGGTGGTGACCCTATCGCTTCAATAACTATTTAGGGAGTGCAGGTAGATATTTACCTATGCATTTTTGGTAGATTCTTGTATGAATGGAATTACCAGCCTCCAGTAACCACTAGGGAAATTGACTACTGTATGAAGGAAATGAGAAAGATTACTAGGAAGTTGTTAGTATTAGATAACAAGATGGGTCACTTCAGATGGACTGTCGAGTTTATAAAAACACATGGTAAAAATATTGTGTGGGTAGTAGGAGGCCAGGGGTAGCCTTCCAGAAGATTGAGAAGCAAATACAGACGTTCGAAGCCAAGTCTTGATGGATGCTTGCTCGACACAAGCTATGTACCACTATAAGGGACAATATGTTGAGTCCAGTTCGGGTAGCTAAGAAGGAATGGTTCATAGCTGGTTATGAGTTTAATGTAGTAGAGTTTCTAGCTCAGGAGATGAGAGACTGGGTTATAGGTGGTAAGAAGTTACTACTAGCATACCCATACATAATTACATAGCTGTGTTTGGATGCGGGCGTGAGGGAACTACCAGGTATCAATTAGATGTTAAAGGACACAAACACCACTGACCTGGGTATAATTATAGACACAGCCAACCTATTCTCTAGGCAGGCAAAGCAAGAGGCGGATATATTGGCCGAGATATTTAGACAGAGTGGTAAGGAGGAGGCTACTAATGCTACTAAGGAGGGTGGATAAACCGAGACCACAAATGGATGTAGTGTGTACTTCTAGTTCTCCTCATCCAGTATAGTCTGTACACCCTAGCCCATGACCAGACTGTGTACATTGGAGTCCATGGTCCACAACATGAAAGGGAGGGCATGAAGACCTAGTTTGATATGCAGTTGACGACCTAGGAAAAATGAGTACAGTATAGGCTTGAGGCATTTGTGTCAAGGATTACATAATAGTTGGGTCACGGGAAGATGTGTGATATTACAAAAATAATTTCTGAAGTTGACTAGATTAAGAAGATATTCTCAGAGTTGTATGATAGAATGGTTATCTCAGAGCCCGTGATTTAAACAGTTGTTCCCACGATCTATATGGATAGTATTTGGGCTATTCCAGACATGGTTGAAGAGACTCTAGTGGAGATCTGAGAGGAAAGAAGAAAGAGAAAGATAAAAAGGCATGAGGAAAAGAATTCTAAGAAGAAGGCCGAGGCAGATAGCATACAGGATGAGCACAAGCGAAAGGTGCGGGTCTGTGAGATGGCTGCTGAAACTGGTGATTTGAGACCACCAATTATTGATGTTAAGGGGAATGGTGTTGGACCCCTACTACTACGGATGACTTATTCCCAACAATTGATGGGTCGATTGCTGAGAAGTGTGGGACCTGACCAGAGGGGCCATATGCTGATACTGCATAATTCGATGCTTTGAGCGCCCAGGTAAAACTTCTCATCCTTGCTTTACATTTTTTAGGCATTGGGGATAGTGGAAGAATTTTTAGTTGAGGTGGGAGTGTATATGTGATTCTGAATATCTGGAAGTAGCTGAAAGTCGGTTAAGGCTTGCAAGTTTGGTGCTGACAAAGGGTTAAAATAGGGAAAAAATCTACACCTATGGTAGAAGACTGATTTTACTAATTTTTAATTAATTTGTAATGAATTGTGGTTTTGAAATTGATTATAAGTTTGGAAACATGAATGATTATGGATTTTAAATGATTATGCTGAAAGTATTTGTGTTAAACTGAATTATGTGGAAAAGTTAAGACCCCTCCTAAATTTTTGGTAACCGTGTGATTTGTGTATCTGTGTGAGACGATTGTGAATATGATAATGAAATTCGGATTAGGGATAGAAAAATTAGGGAAAACAATTGCATAACTGGATAAGTAGTACTTAGCGATGTAACCCCGTGCGAGTGTGTGTGAGGTATTACTGAGTACACGATGTATCAGAAGCTAGAACTTTCTTGGTTGCTTTTACCTATGTCTAGGATAGTCAAGTAGGAGATAATCATAGGAAATTTTTGTTGTAAGCATACATGAGTCTAAATTTCCTAAACAAATGAATGAATCCCTTTGATCCAAACATTTGAGCTTTAATTAACCAAATTTTGTTGTTTACACCAATTTCTCCTTCCCGTTTCCCTTACAATGAATATGTTTTGGCTCTGGTCCTCCTTTCACTCTGTGTACCTCAACTCAGGAAAATTGCCTAAGATGAGAGTACCTATTATAGGGGTGCGTAAGAGAAAATAGGTATGAATAGAGTCGTGTAGAAGAAAAATTTGAAAAAAGACAGGTGTGGTGAAAATAAAAGAAGAAGAAAAATTGCAATAAAAGAAAACAGGAAGAAGAAAAGAAAAATAAAGTGAGAAAATCATACCTAGCCCAATATGAATGTGTCAAAATAAAAACTGAGACATATGGGTGGAAAAAAAAATTGAAAAATAAGAGGAATAATAAGTGGACCCCTAAGAAAGCACAGTGTCAAGGGGGGCGTAGTCATTAAATAAATTCTAAAAGTATATCATTACAGCCCTGAGCCTACATTATAAGCCGAATAAAGTCCTTTTGTGTTGTGATCCTACCTTGACTATCTAAAAACTTAGGAAGAGAGCATACGAGTAAGCCTATAGTATTCTATATACACCAGTGATAGTTCTTTGAGAGCGAGAGAGTAATTTGTTATATCTATGAATAGATTGATTAATCCATATTGAAAGTGAATGGGATTTCATTGACTGTGAGCGCACACGGGTTATGTTGCTAGGTTGCTAGATTGTTTGGTGAATATAATTTGTGTCAATTCCCGATTGTCTATTACTAATATAATGCCATCATCGGATCCATCTATGTTTTCTTGTATGTAATTTCATGTACACAGTTCCAGTTCAGAATAGTTAAAAGTGAGAGGAGAATAACATGGTTTAAGATTTTGAACTAAAAAATCACTGCTACAGGTAGCTTAAGATCTTTCTGTTTAAGCATCGTTTCATGTTTTGAGATAGAGTTTGATTTAATTTTGCCTGAGGACATGCAAAAGTATAAGTTGAGGGTATTGTTGCATCGTGGAACAGGAAACTTTCGATGCCTAAAATCTTAAATTTATGTGAGGGCTTAGATTGTTTTAGTAGATATGATACACTTTGGTGTTTATTACAGGTAAAATAGGTCTACAATTGTGTTGGGATGAAAAAGACCTTGAAATAAAAAGTATGACCAAGATACGAGTTACCTCATGAATTGTCAACACACCATACAACTCGTAGGATGACTCATAAGTATAATAGAACTCAAAGCCAAATTGAGAATCTGAGTATCGAGAAGATACGAATGGAGCATCCGAGTTGTAAGATGAATGTACGGGTCATGACAAGGAATCGTAAGCATAATAAAATCTAAATCTACCATCCAAAGTTGAAGTCTCAGAAGTATACGAGATAGAAGTCTCAGTATGACTCATATAGGGAAACCATAAGCAGACCAACATTCAAACCATGGAAAAATAGAAGTCCCAGGTGGATATGAGTGAAGGACATGAGTCGTATAGTCAAGGTATGACTCGAGAGAAGAAGTCATAAGAAGAATAGAAATTTGAATCCTTTGTAAATTAGACACTAGAATGGATACGACAACTATGGTATGACTCGTATGGTGAGCATACGAGTGGATGAGGGAGTTGTACCATGTGCCGACATAACTTTACCTTTCCCATTTTTATTAGGATTTCTGAGTATTTTTGAGATACTATAAATACCCAAGGGTTTATATTTATTAGGTTACATTCTTTAACATCTTTTTATGTTCCAATATACTCTATTACATACTTTTGCTTTGTTAATGATATTTTGGGTTTTTATTCAATAGTAGATTCGGGATTTTATTCTTCTCATTATTGTGCAATTAATTGCATGTATTCTTCATTGATAATCATGGTTTCTTGCATGAATATGAGCGGCTAATATCCCTGACTAGGGTAATGGGAACCTTGGTGGATTAGCTACATTAAGAAAATAGTAGATTCATCTATTTTAGTATTTATCTAAATATCTTAATCTTCTTCACATTAATTAACCTCAGAGCTACTGTAGAAGCATGGGGATAGCCTATAATTGCATATATCCTTACAAGGGAGTTTGTGATTAAGAAAAGTGTATTAAGATAGTAATTTGAGATTCACTTCCATCTTACCATTCCACCATCTCATCTAATCACTTGAGACTCAAAATGTGAAAGTGAACTAAAGTCATAAACAAGTTAAAGGGTAAGATTTATCAACACGTTCACAAGATGATTGATAATACATATCTTGTTCACTTTAAATGCATAATAATAGAGTAGGTGGATTGAACACGAGAAATTTACGAAGTTGAGATGCCAAGGGGAACACAAGCCTAGTGTCGGTGTTCTATTATTTACAACTCAAAAGCATTCAAGATTTGATTATTATTTACTGATTACTTCTGAATCCCCCCCCCCCCTTACTTTTCCACGCTACTAGTGGTTTACATCAAGTTAAGCAACTATTTAGGACATTTCTGGTGGGTTTGACCCTAACTTAGTTGGGTTACTATATTTGGTATCGAACTCATCATACTTCTTTTGGAGGTTAGTTTTAGGCGACATCATTATTTGTTGTCACCTTATTCAACTACCGGTAGTCAATACATATACGTAGGGAACAATTCTTCTTACACATGAACAACATCGGTGCACCCCATGGGGACACACTAGGATGGATGAAACCTTTATCCGAAAGATCCTTTAACTACTCCTTCAACTTTGCCGGAGCCATTCTATATTGGGAAATAGAAATTGGATGGGTGTCTGGAAAAAGATAAATCCCAAAATCTCCCTATCCAGAGGAATACCAGGAAGGTCTCAGGAAAGACCTCAGGAAATTTATTCACCACCAAAACTGAATGCAAAGAAGGACCCTCTTTGTTAGAATCTTTAACCTAGACTAGATTATAGAAACACCCTTTAGAGATTAATCTCTGAGCTCTAAGATATGATATAAATTTCCCCTTAGGAGCTAGGTAACCGCCCTTCCACTCAACAACAGGCTCATCAGTAAATTTAAAGACAATCCTAAAAATCCGACACTTTAGGGACACATAGCATATATGCAACCAATCCATCCCAAAATTAACATCGAAATCAATCATATCTAATTCATACAAATCCACCAAAGTCTCTTTACTACCAATAGATACCACACACAACCTATATACTCTTTTAGCAATCACAGAGTCACTTACCAGGGTAGAAACTGAAAAAGGGTCTGAAACACACTTTAGACCAAAACCAAAATGCACAACCACTAAGGAGGTTACATAAGAGAGGGTGGACCCTGGATTAAGTAAATAATATACATCATGAGAAAAGAGTTGAAACATACCAGTCACGACATCAGGTGATGACTCGGACTTCTATTAGGTAGTGAGAGTATAAAGACGGTTCTGACCAGTGCCAGAACTAGATGGTGCACCCTTTTGTGCTGGAGCCAAAGATGAAGCAATCGGAACCATGTTTTCCCTAGAGGCAACCTTTCCAACAAGACAGTTTCTAAGTACATGGCCTGGTTGACCATAGCCGAAGCATCTATCCCTTCCCTTATTATAGAAACCCATATGTAAATGACTACAGAACCTGTATAGAGGATACGACAAAGCAGTCTAAGCCTTGGTAGCCTAAGATTTGGCACCTTGTGCCTTGAAGTTGTCACTACCATGGAAATTCCAATCATCTAACGACTTTGGGTAGGGAGAACTAGCTATCGAATATGACCGAGAGTTTCCCAACTTCTAGGGCCACATACCTCTATCCCGACCACTCTGTTGTTGGACACCACCCTACTTAGAGAATCTAAAATTCTTGCCCTACCTCTCTCTTATTTTAGCATATGTTTTCTTTTCTTCTTCTACCTTTTGCATACAGACAACCAACCTAGAGATATCCATGTTGTTGATCAACAAGGAAACCTTACTTTCAAGGACCCACTTACAATATAGCCCTGAAACAAACTTTCACATATAAGCCCTTGTATTAGACACGATCTCTAGAGCATACCAATACAACTGGTGAAACATCAAGGCATAATCCTTGACCGACACCTTCCCTTGCTTTAGATTAACAAACTCCTCTTCTTTTGCTTTTCTCAACTCCTGAGAAAAAAAGCGGACCAAGAATGCATTGGTAAAATCCTCCCACATTGATGACTCATTAGTGTTACCCTTTCCTATCCCATTCCTCGTACCACTGGTATGCCACATCTTTCTACTGGTATGCCATAAATTCACTATTTCCTCTTTCGTGGCATGCATAACTCTTAAAATCTGTTCTATGTCATCCAAAAAACCATAAGGATCCTCCTCCACCTTAGCACCTATAAAGGTCTGAGGGTTCAACCTCAGGAACTGTCCAACCTTGTGGCCTCAGAAGATGGAGTAACATGAACACCACACTTAGAATTATTAGCTACTAATTGTGTAAACATATGAATCGACTGATGAAACTCAACATTCGTTACATCAACCTGAAGAGTTTGAGAAGGACTAGAGAGAACTGGTGGAACTACAGGACAATTCAAGACTGGACCCCTAGATCGAGTATGGATCCAATGAGTATAGCATGTTTTATCAACATTGTCCCCAATTGGGATAGAGAAGTTTCCATGAATTTCATATCATTGAGGCATGATTTGAAAAGCGAACAAATGGGAATTAGAGAAGATTTTAGGACTTAGAATCCAAAGCTTAATAATAGATCACAAGAAAGAGAAACATTCTTAAATGCCTTGTAGACTCTTCCTTTTGAGTGTGGCGTATTATACACCAATAAAAGAGACTCTACTTGACATGGGTTTGTGGATGACATGACCCAAAACCGATCCTTGTCACATAGGTATCTCAATCCCAACAAGAAACGTAGATTGCCCCGTTAACCCCACAAAACCATCACATCAGTCCACATGTATCAAATAAACTCCAAACATATAATAAGAGAGAAAAAACAAAACTAACAATCATAACTTAAGAAAGCCTAGACATTCATTAATATATACATTCAACATCCAATCTACCTAAATCCCCAATAATCCACAAGCCTTTATAAGTCCGATGTCAATAATATGTCGAGACAAGCCCCCAACAATATCCAAAACCAAATCCAAAATAAGTCTATGACATAAGCTAAGAAGACTATGAGATGTTTTCCTTACAAAATATGGAAGCTCACCACTTCGATGTCAACACTCTAACCGCCCAAACACCTAATCACTATGCAAGAAGACAAGAAGATACTCCAGCCCCTTTATCGTATGGGGACACGGTGTTCGAAGATGGTTAGCGGTTGGAGCACTAGCATGCAACTCAAGGGTAAGGTTACATAATGTAATTATTCAATGCCAAGTGAAACCACCATAAGCCACCATATTTATACACGTAGGCATGTAAATACATATGGATACACCAACTGTCAAAATATATCAAGGCTAGCATGCATTTCAAATCACTTAAACACAAACCATGAAGGGGAGGACTCTAACCTTCCACCGCTTAGGTTATACTGGGTGTGATGAATCTAGCCTCAAGTCATCTTATTAAGAAAGTGGACTCTAACCACAAACCCTTTCATTAGTAAAGTAGAATCTTACCACAAGCCATCTCATTACGCATGTGGACTCTAACTACAAACCATCTAGTCATGCAAGTGGACTCTAACCACAAGCAATTTCATTATGCATATAGACTCTAACCACAAACCATCGCATCCATTACTTGTCAACATTGGACTCTAACCTATTTTCCATGTATTTATATTTACATCACACCATTCACATTTAGAGAATCTAACCCATTTAACCATTTCAAGCCATCAAGGCCATAAGTCAACACCATATATGACCACAAGGCCATCATGAAACATAAATCAATCAATCACTTTAACAAGCCAATGCATTAGTTTGAAATATCATTCAAGCCAAATTATTTTCGTCAAGACCTTTATAAAACCATTAATTAGCATTCTTATACCAAGCTTAAGTTCATACACAATTCAATTTCATACAAGGGACTCTAATACTTTAAACCAATCAAACCACCAAGGGTATCATTTAACTCATTACATAGCCAATAAGGTCATTACATGATCATTTACCAATTATTCTCAACAAGGACTTTAGAAAATAATTTACCAATAATTCTTACTCATTAAGCCATTTTTTTAGCTTAAATCACCAACAAGTGACTAATTCTAGTTGACAATTTTTACAAACACCTTGAAGGAATACTCTTACCAGACTAAAACCCAAGTGAAAACCATAAATATTAGGGTTAGAGTTGACCCATTTGTTAAATCACAATCAACAAGAACCCATATGTGCAACCCATTACCAAATATGTATAATCACAAGTTTAAATAAGAGAAAATATTACCTACCACTATACATAAAAATCCTCAATATTTGTTTCCAAAACTATTCTTAATGATTCATAAACATTGTTTAAATAACTTGATATTTGAGAAATAATAATAGGAGAAGAGTCACATGCCTTTACAAGATGATTCAAGAAAGGATTCTTGACCCCCTTAGCCTTTGATGAACACTCTAGAAAGCCTAGCCTCCAATCTTGGTAAGGAAGTTTTGGGAGTGTTTTGGTATGCTTTTGATCTTGTATATATAAAGAATGAAGGGACAAATAAGGTTATAAGTCAAGGTTCATAAGGGTTTAGGTATGGGAAATGTCCAAAATATCCTCAGCTAAAAGGTGTAAAATAATCTCCTAGGAGGGTATGACTCTATTTTTAAATCATAACCTAGGGTACGAGTGGTACTCTAACTTGTACCCTAGGCCTCACCATGGACCCCTAAACAGTACAAGGTATGACTATCCAAGCATGACTTGTATTCAAGGGTATGATTGGTACCAAGCAACCCGTACCCAATTCAGTGTCCATTATATTATGAATAATACTTTATACGACTATGCAGTTGTGACCTGTACCCTAACATACAACTAAGAAAGGGATAAACCATGTCTTGGATAGTGTGTAACCAACCTAGACTACTCTCTATACGAGAAGGGAGGTTACTAGTCATACCCTAGCACACGATTGGTGTGCTTATAACATATTCAACCCAGAACCTCAAATCTTGGGGATGTTTTCTAAGGGAACAAAACCTAGGTGTTTTAATGGACTCCCAATTAACCATGAACCTAGGCTTTGATACCAACTTGGCATGACCTGAACCAGGGCCTTGTTACAATGGGCACCCCAAGTCTAACAAGAACCTGGAACCACCCCCGATACCCAACCTAGCCTTCAAACACATAACTTAAGTCAGATGAATTTTGAACATATAACAAGATAGAGTTATGTATTATTCAATACTCTGGGATAGGCCTATGACCATGACCAACCCAAATAGTTAAACCACCCTATACCATACCAATAACCATAAAATGAACCAATCTATAACAATTATATAACATAATAAGATGGAACAATCACATAATATATACAGTTAATCTGTATCAACCATAATACCAATACCAATGCCAACCTTAACACTAATGTCTACACCACCAATACCAACCCATACTAGTCTCACAAAGCTTCTATTCAAAAGTAAAATAGTATCCAATCGGTACATGCCCCCGACTATAGTCAAAACCAAAGTCTAAGAAATAACCAAAGTATTATAACAAGACCATAACATAAATTAGAGCCTTTGGAGTATGGAAGCTCACCACGTCAATCCAACTCCAAGATGTTCTTGAATTCAATCACTGAGCAGGAGGAGTATTATGGCTGATTCCTGCATTGCGTGGGGATACAATACCTAAAAATAGGTTAGTGGGTAAATGCTAACATATACCTATGATAAGGATAAAATAATACAAATATTTAAAACCAAGTAAATAAACATATGTATTCATATCCATACATATATATATAATCCATGCTGTGAAAGGTAATAGGTTTTAGAATGCATCCAAAACCATTTACTTGGTTTTTGTGGCTTAATCGTCCTATAACAACCCATGAGAAATATGGGTCCAGTGTTACCCCCTAAACAGGCCCAGTACGTGTAGCCGAATGAACTGGAGATATCACAGGGGTAGGGGATTCCCGTGTACCCTTCAACCTCTATGATATATATAAATAAGTATAATTTAGGAGAATCCTATGTACCTCACAAGTATATGGTCTCTGTGACCAATCCTCATGTCGACAAACATGAGTTTCCACTGTCTGTCCATTAGACTCACATCTTCATAACTAGCTATCACATCAGACATTATTGCCCACTAAAACCATTACCACACAACCAAACCACCAATTTCATAAATTATTAAGCAAGGCTATAAGAAGTTAGCCAATCACCAAGGGAATTTCCATGTACCTCGTAGGTTCTATTATTAGATTTACTTATGGGATTCCCATGTATACTACAAGGTTTTAATCAAAGACATGGCCATCAAGGCCTTATAATTTAGCCATTAAAACCATTTAACCAATTTAGGTTCTATTACCATGTTATACCATTCAAAGTTTTCAATGAAAGTCCAACTATGTAATAAGCATTTTCAATTTAGGTTAGAAGTCCCACTCGAGACATATCTTAGTAAACCACAAACCTCTCATTGCTTTCAGGCAATGTTAAAATCCGAGCCAAAGTTAGCTTATACTTTAGCTTCTCAAATCTACCCCCACAAGCATACGACCATAAGAACTTCACCTTCTTCTAAGTCAATTTAGTTAATGGAGAAGCTATCATCAAGAGACTCTCCACAAACCACCTATAGTACCCAGCCAAACCCAAGAATCTCTGAATGTTAGTTGGAATCATAGGTCTAGGAAACCTCTTAATCGCTACCACCTTTTATAGATCCACCATGATCTCCCTATTAGAAATAATATGACCCACAAAAGTGACAACGTTCAACCAAAATTAATATTTTGATAATTTAGCATACAACTACTACTCTTTCAAGGTCCGCAACACCACATGGATGTGATTGGCATAATCCATCTCACTCTTAGAGTATACCAATATGTCATCTAGAACATGATGACAAAAAGATCCAAAAACTAATGAAACACCCTGTTATCAAATCCATGAAGGTCGCAGGGCATTGGTCAACTAAGTGACATAACCAAGAACTTAAAGTGCCAGTACCAGGTACAGAATACCATCTTAGGGATTTCCACCACCCTAATCTTAAGCTGATGATACCTAGACTGAAGTTCTTAGTAAAGAATTTGGCACCTTGCAAATGATCAAACAGGTCATCTATCCTTGGAAGCATATACTTTTTCTTAACTAATTCAACTATATATAGTCAATTCACATTCGAAAGGACCCATTTTTTTACGTATGAATAACATCGATACACCCTATGGGGATACACTAGGATAGATGAAACCCTTATCTAAAAGATCCTTAAGTTTTTTTTTAGTTCCCTTAACTTAGCCAGAACCATTCTATAAGTAGGACTAGATATTGGACGAGTGTCCAAAACCAAATCAATCCAAAACTCAATCTCCTTATTTGGAGGAACAACAGGAAGATTATCTGGAAAGACCTTAGGAAACTCACTCACCACCAAAATCAAATGCAAAGAAGGACCTTGCGAGTTAGAGTCTTTACCCCAGACCAAATGATAGAGACACCCTTTAGAGATTAACCTCTAAGCTCTAAGATATGATATGAATCTCCACTTAAGATCTAGGGAACCACCCTCCTATTCAATAACTAGATCACCAGGGAACCTAAAGATAACCTTATAGGTCCAACAAAGTAAGGATGTGTATCACAAGTGTAACGAATCCATCCCTAGAAAGACATTGAAATCCACCTTATCTAATTCAAACAAATCCACCAAAGTATCCTTACCAACAACAGATACCACACACACCCTATAGACTCTTTTAGAAACCATAGAGTTACTTACTAGGGTATAAATTGGAAAAATGATAAAAAAAAAAAAACCTTGAGATCAAAACCAAAATACACAGCCACAAATGGGGTCACATAAGAGAGAGTAGACCCCAAATCAAGTAAATAATACATGTCACAAGATAAGAGTTGTAATGTACAAATCATGACATCAGGCGATGACTCAGAATCTTGTTAGGATGCAAGAACATAAAACCTATTCCGGTCTGTACTGGTACCAAAAACAAAAATAGATATAGAAGAAGCAACCCTAGGAGAAAGATCAGATGAAAAGGCAATCAAAACCTTGTTCTCTTCCGAAGTACCCTTACCAACCAGACAGTTTCTAAGTTATAGCCTGGCCGACCACATTTGAAGCACCTGGCCTCCCCTCATTGTAGAAGCCCTAATGTAACTAACCATAAAACCTACAAAGAGGAAATGATGAGGCTGACTGAGGCCCACTAACCTGAGATTTGGCACCCTGTGCCCTGAAGTTATTTCCATCCTATTAACATCTATCACCTGACTACTTCATGTATGGAGCAATAGCTATGGGGAAAGAACCAGAACTCCCTTGTTTTTTCTTTAGCCATATACCACTATCTTGACCACTTTTTTGTTAACCACCCTACTCAAAGAACCTGAACTTCTTACCTTACCTTTCCCCTATTCTAGCCTGCTTTCTCATTTCCTCCTCTACTTGTTGTAGTGAACAACTAACCTAGAGATATCCATGTCCTTGATCAGCAATGCAGCATTACTTTAAAGTATCAACTCACAAGACAATCCTAAAGAAAATTTTCTTATCCCAGCCCTCATATCATACACCAATTAAAGCATACCTATACAACTAGTGAAATTTTATGGCATATTCCTTGACTGACATCCTCTTTTATTTCAAATTAAAAAATTCTTCCACCTTTTTTTCTCTTAACTCTAGAGAAATAAAGTGGTCCAGGAAAGCATCAGAGAAAGTCTTCTACAGAATGACTCATTAACCTCACCCCTTGCCCATTTGCATCCTTGTACTAGAGGTACGCCACATCTTTAGCTGATAGGCAGCAAAATTCACCCCTTCCACATTCATAGCCTACACAACTCTGAAGATCTTTTCCATATCATCCAGAAAGCCTAAAGGATCCTTCTCCACCTTACCACTAATAAAAGTGTAATGATTCAACCTTATAAACTGGCCAACCCTTATGGCCTCAAGAAGTGGTAATACCTGATACACTGCACTGATCCTGGGAGGCTACCAACTAAGCAATCACATGAATCAATTATGAAACATTGCATTTGTCACATTTTCCTGAGGAGCTTAAGTAGCACTAAAAGAAACCATCGAATCCTTAGGGAAATCAAGTGCTAGACCCCTAGACCGAGTCTAGATCTCTTGAGTAGAGCGTGTCCCATCAATATTATCCCCAGTTGGGATATAAGAGTTTCCATGAGCTTCAGATCATTGAGGCATGATCTAAAAATAGATCAAATGGAATTACAGGAGATTCCAGGACATAGACTCCAAACTTAAAAATAGATACAAAAAAAAGAAACTTTTCCTAAATTCCTTGTAGCCTCTTTCGTATGAGTGTGGCACGCTACACACCTTTAAAAGAGATACTAATTGACACAACTTTATGGACTCCCAATTGACCATGAACTTAAAGCTCTGATACCATCATGACATGACCCAAACCAGGGCCTTGTCAAAATGGGCATCCCAAGTCCAACCTAGATCAGGGACCACCCCCATTACCCAACCTAATATCTAAATACGCATACCCTAAGATTGATAAATTCTAAATATATAACAAGATAGCATTTGTTACAATTTTAGACTCTAGGATAGTGCCTGATCGTGACCAGCCTAAACAAGTCCAGCCATCTATTATCCAACTAATAACAAAAACTAAAAGAAAACTATAAACCAATAATATAAACCAATCCATGCATCCCATACCAAATGAGTTCCATCATAAATATATATATAATCCCGAAACATAATAGATTGTAACAATCATAAATACAATTAAATGGTACCAAACCCCATACAAATGCCAATACTAAGGCTGACACCGCCCATATCGACCTAGAGTTGTTCAATAAAACCTCTTATAAAAATAAAATAATATTGGGACATATCCCGAACCATAGCCAAAACAAATGTATATGAAATAACCAAAGTATGTAAAGATATCCATGACATGAAATGGAGCCTTTCAAAATATGGAAGATCTCTGCTTCAATCCAAACAAGATGATCTCGAATATGATCACTAAGCAAGATGAGTAGAATGGCTTATTCCTACATCGCATGGTGATACAGACACCAAAAAATGGGTTAGTGGGTGAATGCTAGCATGAACAAAGGATAAGGATACAATAATGCCAACTTTTAAACCCCAAAAAACAAACTATATGCATTCACAGCCATACATACATATATATAACCATGATGGGAAAAGGGAATTGGGCTAAGAAGAGTTTAAAACCTTTAACCTGGGTATGTGCAGCTAAACTATCCTAGAACCACGCACAGGTTATATGGGTCTAGTGTAACCCTATGAATGAGCCTCAACGCGTGTATCCACATAAACCAAAGATACCATAGGAGTAGGGGTTTCCCAAATACCCTTCTTTCTCAACAATACAATGCACAAGCGTACTTAGGGGATTTTCGTGTACCCCATAAGTATCATTTATTATCACCATGACCAATCCTCATGTCGGAAAATATAAGTTTTCAGTGTCCATCCATTGGACTCAAACCTTCACGGTTAGCTATCACACCATGTCATTGTTGCCTAATTAAACTATTACCATACAACCATACAGCTATTCTATTTATTATTAACCAAGGCTATAAGTAGTGATACCATCATACAGACTATAGCTTACAATAAATGTTCTTAGCTAACCTTTTAAAGAAGAAGGGATGCCCATTTACCCATTCATGACATTGTTAAGTTGACTTGAAGGAGTCCCATGTACCCCACAAGATATCATTATACTGTTTCCGGGGGGGATTCTTTTTTACCCCATAAGACTTTTAATTGGACCAAATATAACCACCAAGACCTTACCATTTAACCATTCCAAATCTTTTAAACCATTTATACAATTTAGGGTTCTATTACTAAGTTATACCATGCGATAGTTCAATGAAAATCCCATAATTAAACCAAAAATATTCTCATTGGCATTTTATCAAATATGTTAGGGGCATAGTACTTTCAAAGCCAAAATCAAGTACCCATTAACCATTCTTATGAAACCAAATATTCAAACCACCATAATGATATGAAAACCATAAGTAAATGACACGAGAAAACCATAACCAATGATTGTAACCAAACCCCCAACATATATTCAAAAACCCAAAATCATACAAAATTTATGTCATAAAGACAAGTCATAAAATATACCTTTTGTTAGAAATAACAATGAGGAAGGAGTAACATGCCTTATATTAAGAAGATGATAGAGAGAAATCACCCTTGTAAGTCCAAATTTGCTCTTATTGATGAAGCCCTAGCCTTCCTTAACAAAAGAGCCTTAGAGAGAATTTGAAAGAGTTTATAAGTATTTAAGATTAGAATATTAGGGTAAATTGTCATTCTAGAGTGATATAAGTCATTGGGCCTTAAGGGATTAAGAAGGGAAATTTCTAGATTATCCCCAACTTAATCTGCATAAAAATCCCGTCGGAGGGTACGACTCCACTATACCACCCGTGCCCTAACATATGAGTGGTGGATACCAATAGTACCCTAGTTATACCTTAGACCCCCAAAACTGGACAATATACAACCACTAAGCTCCAATTGTACCCAAGTATACGATAAGTGCCTTTAACCCATACCTTAGGCAGAACCAAGAGGGAATAACACTGTTCAACATACGAGTGGACTATACCACTCATACCGTATCTTAAACTAATGGTGAGATACTCATACTCGGATCTAAGTTAAGTTACTAAGTTTCAGAATAAAAGAAGGAAAACCCAACCCTACGAACTGCCACCCACTGTACGACTCGTTCCCACCCAAGTCATACCCATTCTAGAAACTCAACCACTCAATAGTGGACAATATACAACTGGGTCACCTGAACCATAACCTTACCATACAACTAGTATGGTGAGCCGTATAATGTCCAGAAACTCCAAAAACTTAGAAAATTTTCTAGGCATCAAAACGCAGGGTGTTTCACATGGGTTATTAATATTTACTTAGAATCCTTGAGTGGAATGGGTGCATTGTCTTAAGGAAAGAAATTGTACTTGAAGTGAACTATTACTTGATTCTTTAAGATAATAACATGCACATAAAGTAATGTTAAACTAATTTAATTTATATTTTATTATTTTTGTTGATATTAAATTTGATACTTAAATTCAACAGTGTGAGTTCATTTATTTATTTGGATTGCTTGAAACAAATGGATTGTAGTAAAAGGTCTGACTTAAAAACATATTGTTAAATTTACATGTTTTGTACTAGTTTAAAATCTTTTAGTTAAGTATTCACATTGATTGAGGTGAGGTGGCCTCTGATCTTAGCAGAACAAAGTGATATTGTACTAATATTGCACTGTGGCCTCCTTTTTGTTGAGTTCATAGCAGATTCCAACAAATCTTATGAGACCTCACTTGTAGTTTATATGGAAAAATTAGATCTAAGAGTGAGAATTCATCTTCTAGAAAACTATGGGTCTATTTTACTTCAATCTTGCCCACTTGGTTTAGGCAAAAATAGCTTTTATTTTTATTATTGTTATTTTCTGGGTTGTATCCATAGATAGGTTTTAGTTAGAGTTCTGAAACGATGACATTCAGTTTCTATGACATTTAAATTTGATGGTTTTTTTCAAATTTAACAAAACTAGAGATATTGATTTTATTAATGGAACTAGTTTTGTTCTTAATCAAAATGGTTAAGTATTAATTTTAGTTTTAGCTTAGATGCTTCCCCCACTAGAGAATCAGTGTGGGTGTAACTCACAATAAATTTAGCTCATGATATATACTACATATTCACATTATTTGCGGAAAATTATTTGGCTCTTTACTCTGAATCAATTGTGATAGAGAGCTTTGTTAGCTTGATGAATACAAGTGTTGCTACATTTTAAATAACACATATCATATCAATTTTTTTGAGATATTTGTTCTCATAACTAATAGTTTATCTATAATTGAGGTATACAATTTTTGCTAAACCAACTAGCACTGTAAACATAATTAATACTTTAGAACCATGCTTTCAATTCAATTATTTGAGTAAACAATCATGTGAAAATCAAACTGTAAGTTGATAAAAAAATGATTATTCCATAATTGAACCGATTAAATCATATTTTAGTAATTAGTCCATATGGTATGTGAACGGGTTTATATTTACCTTTTTATATATTGTACAAAAATTTGAAACTTAATCTCAATATTTGTTGGTACAATGATAAATTTATCATGAAAACAAGCAACACAAGAGATTTCATGAGGTATTTTCTATTTCTTCAATATATAACTGCATGAATTCTCAATTATTTTTGTATCACATTTAATCGGGATGGTCAATCGGTGTTGCCAAATGATATTTGTTTCAATGAATTTCTAATTTAATATCGCATGTTATTTCATCATCATGCTCATATTTGTTTCTTATATATAGGAGAAAAAGTGGACAACCTTTCACATAAATATTTAAAACTTGTTCTGATTGTAGTACTATGAGTATAAAATCTTTTCATAATTTATTGTCTAAATATAATATTTTTTGATCAACTACTATGATACTTAAAAACTTTTTTGAGACTTGCTACGATCTCAATTTATAAACTATTTCACTCCCATATTATAAATTGTTTCATTCCTTTAGGTAGTAACAAATTAGCTCTGTTAGAGCTTACAATTAATTTTATGTACTATCACATATTCCATAAATCATTTATTGGTGAACATCTCCTTCAAAGAGAATTATATATAATTAGTGTTATTATCGTCTAAACATATATCAAGAATAGTTTCTTGTTTTAGCCATTAGTAGTCCATGATAGGGCATGCTATGATTTTGATGATGTACTAAACATACGTGACTAATAATTTTTAATGCAAAAATAGATTTTTTTTCATTTCTCTCAAAACTCATGTAGAGATGAAATGTGATATTTATCCAATTATGCATAAGCATATTTTAATTTATAACTTTCACAACATAATGATACATTCATTTTGAAGAATGACCAAGCATTGATGATAGTTATAATAAGTCTCATTCTTTTCAAGAAATAAGCCATAATAATATATACATGCTTCATAAATTTTCATTATAATCTCATTCTCATATCCTTAGATTTATCATATTAATATTAACCACCTTAATATCATAACTGCGTGCTTAATATCTTTAACACTAAATTGATGATAAAAGTTCCCTTAACTTTTCAAGAACCAATTTGATAACTCATAATGTTCTTTTTTTAATAATTATCGCAGTGACAATTTTTTTTTATCCTTTAACATCTATATTTCTTCATTCAACCACTTGTCATTCAGATATACTATGTGCTGCTACCATATTCACATAAGAGCACAAAGTAAATTAGTGTATTTTAAGACTTTCAATCAAGACTATATTATTATGTCATATTAATCATCATATTATACATATAGTGTATGGTGACGTGAACCCAATGTCAAAGTATTATATAGACATTGTAGGCCACCATTATATGGAATTTAACCTAATATTTTACCATCAATTAGAATTGAGACTTAAACCAATGTCTTACCCTTATGGTGCAATAGAACTTTCTTCTACTGTTTTGGTTATAAAACACAGAGCAAATCATAAATAAGTGTGTACCTTAAATTTACAACAGAAATTCATTTTTCTTCCGAAAGGATCTACCCCAAGTCCACTTCGTTTCTCTTGGAAACAGAATGCTAATAACAAACTAAATGCCCCTTTGCAGTGTTGTTGTTATTGTGTTTTATTACTTTTCTGTACTCTCTATTTTTCACACTTGTCAGAAAGAAAAAGAAGAACTTATAGCAAGTATTTTTGGGGTAGGAACAGTTACTTTGTAATTGTCCCCTCTTTTCTTTTGAATTAAATTCAATATGACAAAGAAACGAGTCAGGTCGGATCAGGTTGATCCACAGGGGTGACCCATGACCTATGATCTAACATCTTCTAATTCACACATGGTGGACATAATCTAATTTTGTACGACATCAATAAATCACTAATTCATACGACAAATAGTTTGTACGACCTATGAGCATCACGAGCTTTACTTATAACGTTTTACAAGCTATGTTTAGAAATCTAATCATGTGTGGAAATAATTCTCTACTAATATAAGGATACTAATACTTACAACACTCCAGGCATCATTCACTACTTCAGTAATTACTTATCCGTTCCCTCATTCTCTTAAAGAGGTAAACTCGAGTTCATGATTAACTTTATATACACAATTACACTTGACTCTGGTATGGCTAGTGTAATATCTGACTTTTTTAAAGAATTTAAAATATTCAACATAATCATATTTCCTTTCAACTCGAATCTATCTATTCCAAATCAATTTCTTTCCTAGAAATGTACCGTATTGCCGAATCTTTCATGTCTATTAGTAACATGCTAAAGTAGAAACACCAATTGAAACTTCAAGAAATAGTCAAAGGTTAAAATAACCTTTAGGGTCTCACATAATTAAGAAGCAGGGATTCATTCTTCCATCAACCCATTGGTCGCTAAGCACACATAGTATGAAACACGTGCTATGATGTTCTCAACTTATATTGTTGCATGTGTACACTTCTAAATGTCTAACCTCAGTTTCTTTATTTAGTAATCCTCAAATCTATATTCTTAGAGAAACTCACATCTGCCTTTACAAAATAAGTCATTATCTTATGGTGAAACTTTTCTCTTCATGTTCCTCATCATAAAAGTCGATTGCTCATGTAAGAGAGCCAATCTTATGACTTGTTTGACACATATTATTTATAAAACATATTTTTATATGCATATGAGATTGAACATAAATTCAAGATTCATATATTGATAATGATTACAATCAAGTCATCTACAATACATAAATATAATCATATCCTATATAATCCTAGAGCCATAATATGTTTCTCAAAAAAGTCTCTTGATATCGCCTTAGTAAAGCGATCAGATATCATTTCTCGTTTAGGAATGTATTGTAAATTTATTTCTCCACTTGCTCCTATGTCTCTTACAAAGTTATACTTAATATCATTGTGATTGGTATTGCTGTGATATTTAGGATCCTTCGTATATGTGATAGATGCTTGACTATCACAATATATAATCAAAAGACCTTTTAGAATTCTTTGCAATGTTTAAATGCTCAAAGAATCTCTTCAACCAAACAACTTCTTGAACTGCAGATGCACAAGCCATAAATTTGGATTCCATAGTTGATAGGACTATGTAAGTTTGTTTCTTACTTTTCCATGAAATTGCACGACCATTTAATAAGAAGGCATAACTGGAGGTTGATTTTCTATTATACCGGTCACGAACCCAATTGGCATCTGTATATCCTCTTATGGATAAATTGGATCCACTATAGCATAGTATCTGCAGTTCCCTTCAGTTATCAAAAAAATCTTTTTACTACTTTCCAAAGCTCTCTTCAAGGATTAGATTGATACCTTCTAACCAGACCTATGATATAATAAATGTCTGGATGAGTACACATCATAGCGTATATATAACTCCCAACTGAACTGGAATATGGTACTTGAGACATGTCTTTTTTTTCTTTTTCAGTATTTGAATACATTTCAAGGCTTAAATTTTCACCTCTTTCTATAGGAGTATCCATAGATTTGTAGCTATTCATTTGAAAATGTTCCAAAATTTTCATTATGTATGTTTCTTGAGATAGACTCTAAACTTTTTTGGAATAGTCTCTTTAGATTTTAGCACTAAATATATAGTCTGTTACACCCATATATTTCATGTCAAATGACTTTGAAAGCTATCACTTAACAAATTTTACATACTCCAAATTATTTTCGACTAATAAAATATCATCCACGTAAAGCAAAAAAATCAAAAATATTTAATTAGACGTTTTCACTTAGATGCAATGTTCTTCATCGATCATGGTAAAATCAAATGAAATCACTTCCTTATGAAATGACAGGTACCACTTCCTTTACCACTGCCTTGAAGACTTCTTAAGGCCATATATTAATCTATTTAATTTACAAACCTTCTTTTCTTGGTCATTAACAACAAAACCTACAGGTTGTTCTATGTAGATTTTCTCATTTAGTTATCCATTGAGAAAATCGTTCTTTATATCCATTTGAAGTAATTCTAAATATAAACGTGCAACTATAGTTAAAAGTAGGCGAATTGAGGTAAATTTCACAACTGTGACAAAGTTTTCTCATAATTTATTCCAGATTCATGAGTAAAACCTTTTGCGACCAATCATGCTTTGCACCTTTCTATTGACCCATCTAATTTTCTTTTAACTTTGAGAATCCATTTGTTCTCAATAACTTTATGCCTAGAAGGAAAGTCAACTAAATCCCAGATATTATTGGTTTCCATCGCCCCTAATTCTTCTTTCATCACTTTTATGCATTCATCTTTTTGAGGAATTAATAAAACCTCAGTCACAGAATTAGGTTCATCCAATTCTATGGGAGATACCAAGAAAACACAATCCTCAATCTCATAAGATCATTTAGGTACCCTTTTTCTGGTACTCTTACGTAATTAAAGTTTAAATTCTTTAATTAGATTTCAGAATTCATGACTCCCACTTGGACCAAGAATTATTTCTTGCTCAATTGAATTATCAAGAATGTCCTGAGACATTATTTGATCATCTAAATTCAAGATTTTGTAAAGAGGCTCATTTTTTCTTATTTCATTTCTTTTTGAAAAATCATTTTCTAGGAATGTGACATCTCGTGATTCAATTTCAATAGTACTACCATCTTTCAATTCACCAATGAACGCATATACTTTGGAGTGTTCTGAGTATCTTATAAAGATACGTTTCTTTTCTCTTGGATTTAGTTTTCCAAAGTTACCAAAACGATCATTAATCTATGTAGCACAACCCCAAGGTTAACGTAGATCATGCAAGTTTGGTTTATTACCAGTCCATATTTCAGAAGGAGTAGAAGATACTAATTTAGAAGGAACTTTATTCAATATGTAGGCTGCAGTTAATAATGAATCTCCCAAGAAAGAGATTGGTAAATTTTCCTACGCCATCATGAACCTTGTCATATCCAATAATATTCTATTCCTTCTTTTGGCTACATCATTTTGTTGAGGTGTATAAGGAGTAGTCAATTGTCTGATGTTTCCTTTTTCAACACGCAATTCTTCAAACTGTTTTGTCAAATATTCATATCCTCTATTGGTTCTTAATACATTTATACTTTGTTTAATTAATTCTCAACTTCATTCATATATCTTTTGAAGCATTAAGTGCTTCTGATTTATGAGATATCAAATAGACATAACCAAAGCGCGTGAAATCATCAATGAATGTAATGAATATGAAGCACCAATCCTTTCCCTCATATTCATTGGACTATAGATATCATAATGGATTAATTGCAATGGAATTGGCTCTTTTAGCCTTCCAAAATAGTTTATGTGCAATCTTTCCAGCAAGATTGCACATAAACTATTTTTACTATGCCAATCTTTCCAGCAAGATTGCACATGGAGAAAGAACCTAGATATTTTTACTATGCCAATCTATTCATTCGGTCTTTCCCTATGTGACTCAATCTACCATGTCATGTAAGTATAGAAATATCATTATAACTTGAATAACATGACATTACATAACAATCAACGTAATATTCAAAGTTGAAGGATTACAATCTAAAACAATAAAGCAATCATAACAATGTCCAAAGCCAAAAAAAATAACATCTAGAGTAATTCTTATACAATTATGACTAAAAAATATGAAACCAACATATAAAAGAACAAACACAGATAATAAGTTTCGTTGAATTTCTGGAGCATATAGGACGTCATGCAATATTAAAGATCGGCCTCCACGTAAAACTACTTTGTAAGTGCCATTCCATTTGACTTTAAGTCTTGCATTATTTTCTACATAGATCCTCCTTGATCCAGGTGAAACTCGATGAAAATCCATAAACTCTTCTCGATCTCGACTAATATGGTCGATGGCTCTTGAGTCTACAATCCTCATAGGATAAGATTCAGCTGATAAAGTTATGCTAGAACCATATGTAGCACTTAGAGTTGCATTTATAATGCTACCTTTTTCTGCTCAGGACATTCACGAGAAAAATGCCCCAGATTTTAGAAATCGTAGCACTTCATCTTGCTCTTGTCTTTCTTGAAAAATATTTTTCCCTTCTTGGAATTTGGCTTATTTTTTTTCTCAGAAGGTCCTTCGGTCTCTTTACCCTTCTCGTTCTTTTCCCACTTCTTCTTACTCTTGAATCCTATAGAGTTCATACCACTTGATTGTGCCATCAAGGTATTAAAAGCACCTTTAGTAGCACCAAGCCGCTCATCTTCAAGTTTAACATGACGTGCAACATCAAAAAAAGTTTTTATGTTGTCATTGTGGGTTAAATTAAATTTCAAGTATTCCCAACTATTAGGAAGAGATCGGATCACTGCCTAAGCCTGTTGCTCATCTGAGAGGACATGACCAACACTTTTAAGCTGAGCTATCATATTAGAATTCACCCTAAGGTTATGTTAGATGTTATGATCATGACGGTTCTTGTAAGTATCAAACTTGATAGTCAGTTTCCTGAGGTGGGTGATTAAATTACCCCCATATGTTCCTTGCAAGTGTGTCCAGATGGCATTGGTATAGGAAATTCCTTAAACTTATTTATGAGGTCATCAACCATAGAACTTACAATAATTCCACGTGCAATGAAATCAATATTTTTCCTAGCCTTATAAGCTTCAAGGTCTCTTTTGTGTTGTGATGTATTGCCCCTCTTCTGGTAGACTTAATACATAGTTAATAACTTCATGAGAATTTTACTCTTCCAGTACATACCACATCTTATGACTCCAAATATTGTAGTTGTCTCCATTTAGTTTTTCTCCTTTGTTCAAGTCAACAATTATGCTTTTTTATGCCATATTTGTTATAAAGAGACAATTACACAAGTATTTTATTAATTATGCATGCAATTTACACATTCAAGCAAATCACTTCACATAAAGGTTTCATGTTTAGTGTATAATCGAAAGGACACTTAAGAATCCGATCATCTTCTACGAACTAAACATTTGACCAAATTTAGAAATTAATTTCTTAATGTGTATAGGATGATAGATTTCAATTAAGTTGTTTTAAATTTAAATAAATGAATAAAATTTATGTAAAAGGAGATAAACAACTTACTATGTATAATATAATATAATATGATATAATATAATATAATATAATATAATATAATATAATATAATATAATATAATATAATATA
>NC_061114.1:102263628-102273878 GCF_002878395.1 Capsicum annuum
AAAAAATTCTCTCGTTTAAACATTCAACCTCTTAATATTTCTGATGATTTTGTACAAAATCTTGAGTTTAATTTTGCTGATAATATTGAGTCTACTCAAAATATTGGAGATGTAATCTCTTCCGAGCTAAATAAGCTAAAAGGTATGATTAAGAAACAACCGGGAAAGAAATACGCCGATATTCCCCGTATGTCTACTGCATATTATCCACGCCTAACTCCTCAAGATGTTCTGATAGAGGAAAGGGAATGAATCAGACAAATACTTCTTATAGTGGAGAAGCCATCTATGAATGGATTATTGACGGATTATCTGACCGACAAATCTCTATTCTTATCTATCGTATGTCCATGTATGCTACTATTGCCACAGCCACTGCTTCGCCAGAAAATCAGGCCAATCGCACCGACCCAACAATTTGTAAAATGATTGTAATGGGATTTACTGGCCAACTTCGAGGCTGATGGGATAATTTCTTTGACCATGATAAACGCGAGACTATTTTTAATGCCACCAATGATAAATCCGAGAAAGATAATCTAGGCCGGCCTCTTCGGGCAGGAGTTCAAAAATTCTCTCCTTTTATTTTTCAAAAACTCTCTCTCTCCCTCTCTCTCTTTGTAATATATTCAAGAATTAAATAAAGAAGAAGCTACTTGTTTACTACTATTTCAGTTTGGTTCCCAGCTAGTCAGGTACATATCTCTTTACTACTTATATTCATTTACTTAAACTTATACCATAGTCCAATCGTGACTATGTCCGGCTAAAAAAATTTTCTTATATCTATGTTGAAGATCTAACTTCGCTGAAATGTTAACTATGAAAGCTCCATACTCTATCAAAATATAAAAGAATCTTTTTAATTTCTTGACTTGGTTCCAAAATGGAGGTACAGTCGAGTTTAATACACTTATGTTAACCTTGTCTCTGTGACGCCGTCTAGTAAGTTATGCTTCTCTAGCCTGTATTGTTGAGAAAAAGGCAAATTTCCGCACAATTAGAACTTCTAGACACATAGTTTAAACATAAGGTTATTAAATCTCTAACAGGCCCTATGTTTGGGTAAAAGAGTCTATACAGTCATAAAACTACTTAAGATTCTTTTCTATTTCGGTTGGTGCTTTGGTTCGGTCTTCCGACTTAGGCTTAATCCGATATTATTATATGGTCTGGTAGGCTGAGTGGCATACCCCAGCCTAAGAGATCCTGTACATGGTATCAAAGCCTATGAATTTTCATAGTAAATATGTTAAGTGAGGTAAAGATTTTTAGCATTGATATAAGACTTTTATAACTATGGATATGGGAGAAGTTAGTACTAAAAGTACAAAACTCGAAGAGGTAGATTTACCTCAAGATATGGATATACTGAATAAATGGACAATTCCAAAAGTTCAATTAAAACCATATATGAATATGGATTTTCTACTAAAAAGAAGAAATGAGGAATGCAGACTTTATCTCGACATATATGAGTATTTGGTAATTTATAGTTGATATCAAGAGTATGACCAGATGCAGATTTTACTATGTGAGTAGTTTTTTCAAAATACGTGGTTGGAATTAGTCCTTCTTGAATACGACTAACATCAGCACCACTATCAATCATAGCAACATTAGTGACAGAAAATTCCTTATTTATCAAAATAGTGCAATTTATATACCATTTATGAGCTGTAACTATTTGCATCATCCCCAAGAAATAATCCTTTTTCAAATCTTCTGTTGGACTAAGTTTATCAATTTCATCATTTTCAGAGTATTCCAAATCCTTATCTTTTCCTTTTGAGGTAAAAGAAGTTTCAGGGATTTCAATAATCTTTTCTTCAATTTTCGAAATTCTATGATCGGAGATCATCTGATTTTGTTTTAAGGAAACAATTTCCCTTTTCAATTGTTCAACTTCGATTTTTAAATCATTAAAGGTAGTATCTCTACCTGAGGTTTTACTCAACGCAATACGTCGATTAACTTCGGCTAAGTAATAAGACATGTGATGATTATCAAAAGAGTTATCTTTAGAAATACTAGTATTAGCAGAAGTTTTTTGAGTAGCAAAATTAAGGATTTTTTCACGCAGTTTTTCATTAGTAACTTCTTTTAGTAATTCGAGAACATTTTCAGCAGTAAGAGTTTGAACATTTAAATCAAGATCTTTGAATTGCGCTTGAAGTTTATACATCATTTCATTATAATTACAAACATTAGTATCACAGTCATTACATTTATTAACCTAATCGAGCTCACTATCAGAATTAGGTAATTCAAAATCATCTTCAGATGTAGAATCAGATTCAGAACCAGAGGTATATAATAAATTATAAACTTGGACATGAACTTCTTCAGAAAGTCCTAAGGACTTGAGTTTTTGTAATTTGCAGTTTGGAGCTATATGACCATATTGATTACACTTATAGCATTTAATTTTGGCTAATTCTCTTTTGGATCTATTTTTCGTGAATCTGGTAGACTTACGAAAGGATTTTCTAGTTTCACGTTATTCCATGGTTCTATGCCTAGAATGTTTATTTCTATAGGATTTATTAGGCTTGGAATATCTTTGGGGTTTTCGTACGAAGGGTTTATCCATACCAAATTGCTCACAAAAGTCTCCTAATTGGGATTTTTCTCTGAGTTTATCAAGCTTAATTTGTCTAGATAATTTCAGCTCATTGCAAAGGGCTACGTCTTCTTGAGTACAAGCTACAATAAGCTGACCATAAGTTTTTTCTGAATACTATACTTCTCCATAAGATCCTCTAAGAGATTTTCTAACTCTTTCAGAAAATAAAGGTGGAAGGCCATCAATGAATTTAGCTTTCATTGGTTTGATATTGACTTAAGTGATTAATGTTTACAGATATAATGAAGTTCTTTCTACACTTCTTCTCTGCAAAGTTCTTAATTACCTTTATAAAAGCAGTTCCTCTAAATATGGATTTACACATGCTCATACTACGGAAAGTCATTGAGGACCTTATCACAAAGGACACACTTTATGAAGATCTCTCTGAATATATGTCATGGTATGTTGATCAAATTCCTGATTATTAATACAGTATGGATCCTCCTTGGCAACTCGCCAAAGGTAGAGGATGAGGTGGAAGAAATCAAAACTCTTCATATCAAGGAGGACGAACAAACCCTTCATATTTTGATCAAAGAAATTCTGCATATAGCTCTGCAAGTTCTAATTTCCCTATATTGCAGCAAGGAAATAGAACTTTAATTAATTCAAAAATTCCTCGAGATGAATCTTCATCATCCAAAAGTCTGAATATTGATTCTTCTGTACATTTAGAAGACATTCCTGAAAATCATCCATTATACAAACAACTGCAATCTTATCTATCAGATCAACAAAAAACTGCAGATTCTTTTGTATCCATAGTTCAAGAAAATTCTGAAGATAAGCCTTCATATGAAAAACTGGATGCTAGAGAACTTATATTATATATTGAAAATCAGCATATTCCCGGACAAGAAAATTCTGAAGAAGCATGGAGACTACTCAAAAATTACCTTACTGCCAACGTATATTTTACTAGCGAATCATACAAAACTCGGACTTATTATGAACATATATTAGTGCAAACCTTCAGTGCAACCTTTGATCACAGCCCCCTCGGAGAAACTAGACCTGGAGTTCATGGATACTCCAAAATGTTAATTAAAAAACTTATTCCTATTGAAGAATGGGGAATTTCGTCAATGACTCAACGATCTATTCAAATGGGACCAATGGGCCAAACACTTGCCAATTTCACTTACTGGGATTATATTAAAGCCTTTTCTCAAGTATTATATTATAATAATTATAAGCACAAACACACTTGGTTCATAAAAATTTGTGCTAAAGTATTTGAAAAACCTATCCCAAATTGGTTTATTCAATGGTGGTCTCAACATGGACCTACGGTCAAAATATTACCTCCAGAATATTCTTCTTTATATTAATCATGGAAAAAGTCATCTCCTTTCTTAACCGAATTATATCTTTCAGATCATATTTATAAAATCGATACTATTGATCAGAAGTATTTCTACATAGAATTCTCTATCCCTTGGATCCATCATTGGTCCGTAGAAATAGGCTATGACACTCAACAAATTCCTTTCTTATACCGAACATTTTATTGTAATTTCTGGGACAATTGCTTTGGAAAGATCCAGAGACTAAACTCACCTATGGTCATGACCAACGGGAGGAAATAGTCAAGAAAATTGCTGAATATGAAAAAACTCCCAAAAAATCAATTATGGTGGAAGAAAAGAGTCTTCTTAACTATGTTTCCCAAAGAATATCTGCACATGGCGGCAATAAAATGCAAATGATAGAAGAATATTTATCAGAGGTCAGAGATAAATTACTTCAAACTGTTGAGCAAAATTTAAACATCTCAATGAATAGTACTAAAACAAATACTGAAGATATTACTGATTCACAACCTCCGAAAATTCTGATAGAAGAAGAAGAAATTGAAAAAGCTGAAGCATTCATCAAGAAATGGAAAGGAAAAGACAACACATGACTGATGTGGATAAGATATAACTTTAATAATTTCCTCTTTGTAATAGTAAAATCACTGTGCACAGGGACCCATCTATTACTGTGCAAGATTCTCTTTTTTATTATTTATAAGCGCCTCATTCTTGAGAAGAGGCAGGAGTTCAGAAATTCTCTCCTTTTATTTTTCAAAAACTCTCTCTCTCCCTCTCTCTCTTTGTAATATATTCAAGAATTAAATGAAGAAGAAGCTACTTGTTTACTACTATTTCAGTTTGGTTCCCGGCTAGTCAGGTACATATCTCTTTACTACTTATATTCATTTACTTAAACTTCTACCATAGTCCAGCCGTGACTATGTCCGGCTAAAAATTTTTTCTTATATCTATGTTGAAGACTAACTTCGCTGACATGTTAACTATGAAAGCTCCAGGCTCTATCAAAATATAAAAGAATCTTTTTAATTTCTTGACTTTGTTCCAAAATGGAGGTACAGTCGAGTTCAATACACTTATGTTAACCTTGTCTCTGTGACGCTGTCTAGTAAGTTGTGCTTCTCTAGCCCGTATTGTTGAGAAAAGGGCGAATTTCTGTACAATTAGAACTTCTAGACACACAGGTTCAACATAAGGTTATTAAATCTCTAACAAGCCCCATGTTTGGGTAAAAGAGTCCATACAGTCATAAAACTACTTAAGATTCTTTTCTATTTCGGCTGGTGCTTTGGTTCGGTCTTCCAACTTAGGCTTAATCCGATATTATTATATGGTCTGGTAGGCTGAGTGGCATACCCCAGCCTAAGAGATCCTGTACATGATACCATGTATAAGATCTATTTTTCGTGAATATGGTAGACTTACGAAAGGATTTTCTAGTTTCACGTTCTTCCTTGGTTCTATGCCTAGAACGTTTATTTCTATAGGATTTATTAGGCTTGGAATATCTTTGGGGTTTTCGTACGAAGGTTTTATCCATACCAAATTGCTCACAAAAGTCTCCTAATTGGGATTTTTCTCTGAGTTTATCAAGCTTAATTTGTCTAGCTAATTTCAGCTTGTTGCAAAGGGCTAAGCCTTCTTGAGTACAAGCTACAATAAGCTGACCATAAGTTTTTTCTGAATACTGGACTTCTCCATAAGATCCTCTAAGAGATTTTCTAACTCTTTCAGCAAATAAAGGTGGAAGGCCATCAATGAATTTAGCTTTCCAATGGTCATACTTACTTTCGAGTAAATCCATAACCCTACTAAGAAAGGTATCTTTATACCATCTAAATTCGCCTAAGTGTTTACATTTTAAACCATTAAGAAGGGTCCTAATGTTTTCATACTGATTAGTAAATCTTATGATGTAATATAAGATAATAATAATAATATGAAAAATTAGGAACTATTTTGGACAAGAATTATATCAAGCCTAATTTATAGCCTCATTAAATAAAATTAAAGGCATAATAATTTATACTACAAGATTTTCCATTTTTATTTTATTAAAGCAATTATAATGCAACAATTAAACACCCTTTTATATATATGTACTACAATTGTACTTGTACTGTATGTCAGTACCATACAATAACTAAAATATAAAAGGAAAAAAGACCCCATTTCAATAAAAGTACACATACTGCACAATGCATATATACAATTATTTCCCTTTCCAAAATAACGAGGCCAAAGGGTACACTACATAAAGTCAACAAACAACTTTTCTATGCTTAAAGGAGAAAAGTAAAGCGCTATTCTTCTGATAATGATGTGAAGAACACAACACCTCTTTTTTTTATATGTTACAAGGTGATTTAATAATATTTACATCCACAACAACAACCACAACAACTAATAATGTGAAAGATCAAATTTAAAAAAATTGATGCGTCTTAGTGAATCAGCGGTACATCAACCAAAGCTGCGGTGTGCCCAACCGGAGTTGCGGTGGCGTCCGACTGAAGTAGGGATTATGCTCGACCAGATTTAAGCGACGCGTCTGACTGGATTTTATTATTTATATTCGATCAGTAGTTTTTCTACAGGTATATTGTAACGCCTCAATTTTTTAGAATCGGAATGCTACACGATGCTCATGACCCCAAAGGACCACTGGCTAACCCATGACTGATATCTGTACCTGCATACTGCATAATATAACATAATAATATGGAAAACATGAGTTGAAAAGAAATAAGGTTCAACTGAATAAAACATCTGATAAATCATAACATCCATATGGGATATCGAATACCCAAAACAACTAAAGTCTGAATGAAATATGAAAGCCTCTAAGTACTGTCTGAATAAGGATTTAAAGGAACATGTCTCTAACTAACTCCATCTATCAAAAATGAACCAAAACAAATAATATCATAGAGTAATAATCATGTCCTTGAAAGATGAGGACTCACTGCTAAAATCCCTGACTGGTGAAACTGGAATGCTACTGCTACTGTTGATCTGGGACTCGTGTCTCTAAATTTATGGTGTAACAGAAAAAGAAAGCACCATAGCATAAATGCATTAGTACGATATAATGTAATGAGTATGCAAGTGGGGTAGGCTAAATCATGGTGTTCATATGCATAAACAATACAACTGAATAACTAATTTGAACATGAGAGTGCATACATGAATGCATAGTAACTAAGATCATGAAAACATGATAACTGAATCTATATACTGATAACATAGTTTACTGAATATTCATGATCTCAGTATAGGATACAATAGAAAACAATCCCTCAACAAACCGTCTATAATAGCCAGCTAAACCCAAGAAACTCCTGATATCTGATGGAGATACAGGGTGAGGCTAGTTTCTTAGCGCTTCGGTCTTTTAAGGATTTACTCTAATTCCATTTCCAAAAATGATATGGCTAAGGAATGCTACTGACCTTAGCTGAAATTCTCACTTACTGAATTCGGCAAATAGCTGGTGGTTTCTGAGAGTCTGATGTACTGTTCTGAGATAGTCTGTATGATCGCGCTCAATACAGAAATAGACCAGAATATCATCTATAAAGACTATGATGAACATGTCCAAGTACTGCTTAAACAAACAGTTCATCAAGTCCATGGACGCTGCAGGGGCATTGGTAAGACCAAAAGACATAACTAGGAATTCAAAGTTACCATACCGAGTACGAAAGGCTGTCTTTGGGATGTCATATTCCCTGACTCAGAGCTGATGGTAGCCTGACCTGAGGTTTATCTTAGAGAAATAACTAGCACCGTGAAGTTGTTCAAGCAAGTCATCAATTCTAGGAAGTGGATACATGTTCTTGATCATAACTTTGTTGAGCTGATGGTAATCAATACACATTCTAAGAGAACCATTTTTCTTGCGCACAATAAGGCTGGTGCGCCCCACGGGGAAATTCTAGGTCTGATAAATCCCTTATCTAAGAGGTTCTTCAACTATTCTTTCAGTTCCTTGAGCTCTATAGGTGCTATTCTGTATGGCAGAATAGAAATAGGCTGAGTATCTAGAATAAGGTCGATGTCGAAGTCTATTTCCCTTTTTGGAGGAATACCTGGAAGATCCTTAGGAAAGAAATTTGAGTATTAATTAACCACTGGAATAGATTCAAGACTGGGAGATTCGAAACTAGAGTCTTTATCATGCACGAGATGATAAACACATCCCTTAAATATTATTTTCCTTCCCCAAATGTAGGAAACAAGCTGACCTCTGAAAGATAAAGTACTACTTCTCCACTCTAGGAAAGGTTTATTCGGAAACTGAAACTGAACTATCTTGTTTCTGCAGTCGACCATGGCATAGTAGGAATAAAGCCAATCCATGCTGAGAGTGACATCAAAATCTGTCATCTCTAATTCGACTAAATTTGCTGAGGTAACTTTCTGAAATATCATAATTGGGCAGTTCCTGTATACTCGCCAAGCTATGATGGTTTTTACATACTAAGGTAGAGACTGAAAAAGGGCTCTGATAGAATTTCAGGACTGATTTTGAAATTGCATGCTATAAAGGGAGTAACAAAAGACAAGGATGCACCTGGATCTAGAAAAGCATAAACATGCACATTAAAGATCTGTAACATAACAGTAATGACATTAGGAGAATTTTTCCAATAATTCTAGGTCTGAAGAGCATAGAGTCTATTTGGGCGTTGCCTACTAGTAGCACTGGAAGTGGCACCCTGCCGGTTCGGGTGATCGGACTAAGCTGAAGAACGGTTCTGCTAACCCTGAGGACCTAGCTGAGGTAAATCACTGACTCTGTGGCCTGGCTTGCCATATCCAAAACAAATACCATTCCCTACTCTACAAATACCCTGATGGTACTTACCACAAGTCTAACACAGAAGATAAGTGCGGGCACTGCTAACACTACCCTGAGACTTAGATCCTGGTGCTCTATCTTTGTTGCCCTCTATGAACTTAGAAGCTGGAGCACTCACTGAAGAAGGAGTAGGAATTGATGGCTTAGGACAAAATTGAGAACGGTTTCCTCCTTCTGATCTGGGCTGAGCCAAGTTGAAACTACCTGACCTTGCTCTCTAGTTCTGCCTCTTACTCATCCTAACCTTCTATTACTCTATTTTCTTAGCATGAGTCATAAACCTGGCTAAAGTCATGTCATTATTTAGAATGGCAGACCTATAATCATTTATCATACTGTCATTCACCCCTGAAACAAACTTGCTCATCTTAGCCTTGCTATCCGCAACTACATGACGGATATATCTGGCTAATTGAGTAAACATGAGAGAATAATATTTTACTATCTTATTTCCCTATCTGAGGTTGATAAATTCTAGAACTTTCACGTCCCTCAGCTTTTGGGGAAAGAATCTATCTAAGAAAACCGTGACAAATTCCTCCTACTCTACAGGACCTGCCTCATCTAACCTTTTAAACTTTCAAACTTCCACTTCTTATACCAAGTATGAGCCACATCTTGCAACTAAAATATGGCTAACTCAGCGCTCTCAATAGTAGTCACTTCCATGATATTTGTTACCTTCTGAATCTAGTCAATGAATTCCTGAGGGTCTTTGTCTAACTTAGACTTGAAGAAGAATGGAGAGTTCATTCGGGTGAAGTCCCGAATCCTAGCTACAGTTGAATTAGCCACTGGGTTGGCCGGAACGACTACTGGTCATTCATTCTGTACAGCAACAGACTGAGCAAGAGTGGTGAATGTGGCTCTAAATTTTATATAAGAAACATGTTCACCCAAAGGATCTTCGGGCTGAGGAGCTAGCAAGTTTCTTCTCTTTGGAGGCATTTTCTGAAATAAAGAGAAGAACGAATTAGACTGAGATTTTAACTTGAGATTATGCTCATGGGCACGACATGAACACTGAAAGAAGGGAAACTGTTCCTAAAATATCATGTAACCTCCTGCACATAAATGTGGCACGCAATACACCCATGTACAATACTCTACTAGATGCGACTTTCAGACTTCCTAGGACTCTATAGAACCTTAGGCTCTAATACCAAGTTTGTAATGCACTAATTTTATGGAATCGAAATGCTACATGGTGCTCATGACCCTGAAGGACCACAAGCAAATCCATGAATGATATCTGTACCTGTATACTGTATAATATAATAATACGGAACATATGCTGAAAGGCCATAAGTTTAACTGAAGAAAACATTTGATAAATTATAATATCTATATGGGGTATCGAATACCTAAAACAACTGAAGTCTGAATCAAATCTGAAAGCCTCTAAGTATGGTCTGAATAAGAAGTTGAAGGAACATGTCTC